>NW_021680503.1:187650-191296 GCF_001412515.2 Diachasma alloeum | reverse complement strand
GGGAGGGGGGGGGGGGGGGGAAATACAGGACAAAAGAGAGAAGCCGGCTGGAGTATTCGGGCATTAAAAGTTCAGCGGAACAATCCCGGGGTTTCGATGTATAGTTGCAGTTGTTGGGTTGCAGTTGCGCCCCGGGAGAGGTTTCTCAAAGAAATGAAAAGAAGTGGCCCCAGCTGCAAGAGCCGGATTTCTCTCGGCCCCGTTGTCGTCTGTCCCTTCGACATACGTAAAGGCCATTTTCAGGCCCTCGGGGGCCAACGAAAAAACTCGACGATACTAGTAGCCTCTGCTGAGTATTGAAACGAGGAGAAGGAGCGAAATAAAAATCTACGCATCCAGTTATTCACTCTCTCACTCTCTCGCTCTTCATCTTTACACTTTTTATTTTATTTCGATTCTGTTGTGAAGGGCCCGGGCTACCTGTATCCCTCGACTTGGCAATTATCCGGCGAAAACGAGGGGAAAGGAATAAAAATTGGGGGTTTCTACGACTAGTTGAGGTACTTGGACAATTTATTCGGGTTTGAGGAATATTTTGAAGGAGCTCTAGCAGAACTGTCGAAAATACGATGATTCTGGGAAAAAATACGAGTTTTTGGCTTGAAATTGGGATTGTTGTAAAATTTTGAAAAGAATACATGGATTTTAAAGAAAATATTGTAATTTTGGAAAATGACACATTCTTTAAATTTTTTATGTTAGAATTCTTTTCATTCTATTCCAATAGGAAATGGCTTTGCAGTTAAAGGAATTTTCAACAAAATTTCAGTTGAAAGTGCGATGACTCTAATTGAAATTAAAATACTATGTTTAAAAATTCTATTCACGATTTGCGTTGAGAAATTGTGAAATTCACACTTCACGTTAAATCGCGATGTTAACATCATTGCGACAAATGTTACTCCAATTGAAATTGAAGTTTTTTAAAGATCTATTTCGTGGGAAATTTTGAGTCGAAATATTGTAATTTTGTAAAAACATCACACTCCTCATAATTTCTAATTCGTTATAAATTATTTTGAAACGATTTTATCATTTAAATCTTGAAGGTCTCAATTTAATTCGTCATTTTGAATCGTTAGAAAACAGTTTCAACGTCTCAAAAATGTAGAAAGTCTACTTTTCATGAAATCATGAAGAAAATCATTTTTGAAATTGAATAAAAAAATGTTAAATGTGTCAACAAAATCAATTGAACATGATTTTGTTTTAATTTCTCACACAATTGAACTCAATTATGTGCTAGTGAGAAATGTCAAAATATTTTTCATAAATTTATTCGCGTTAAAAATATTCTCGGAAATTCACTTCATTACAAAAAAGCTTCCAAGAAGTCTTTACGAAAAAACTAAAATGTTGCAAAATGTTATTTGGATGATGCTGATTACGTACAAATTCTCGGAAACTTTTCTCACGCGATTCAATGAAAAAATGATGAATAGGAATTGTCTGTAACTCGGCTGGACTGTCAATGATCATTACGTCTCCATTATTTCCCACGAATGCCCGCTGAGATTTACATTTCCTTTCATTCAGCGATCGCTGAATAATTCTTTTCATCATTTAAAAATGTAATAATGAGGTTAAATTTTTCAATTGACGGCCTAGACGATTTTTAAACTCTCTCGAATATTAATTAATCCAAATCAGTCATAAAATAATTGAAAGTTTATTATCGTTGCGCCATAAATAATCGATAAATGACACGGCAGAGTGAAATTGCCCATTTTTTTTTTAATTTCAAGATTGTTTTTCAATCTTCAAAATGACCCCTGACTCACCAAAATCGGATCGTTTCGTCCGAAAATATTGACGATTCATTCATGAGGACAAAGTGCTTGAAATGTTGCGATTGCATTTGAATTTCTAAAAATCAGTCTCAGGCCATTGAAAAATATTCTTTGATGATTCAAAGTTTTTTAAACGTTAAAAGGTCCGAGGTGAACCTAACCCATTGCTCCGATATTTGCGGAGTAATCAAAAAATCCCTTCGCATAAGACAACAATCGAGAACATATCATGATTTTTTTGTTTTCAGCTTTCTGGGTATATCTCAACATAGAAGTGAAATAGACAAATTTTTGTATCAACACTTTTTGTAGCTCTTGAAATTCTCTACAAAAAACGCTTTCTAACATTTTCGCCTAAACCTACTAATGACGGAGATAATTAGAATGAAATCTGTCCCGATGTTTTAAAACGAAAAAATTCAACTTCCGAATGTTTTGTCTTTAATTTTCGGCGCATATCTACGAACTGAAGTGAGATAGCTAAATTTTTGTGTAGAAATTTTTTGTAGCCCTTAAAATTCTCTACAAAAACCATTTCTGACATTTTCCCCTAACCCAATAAATTACGGAGACAATTGAAGACAACTCCTCTGCGAAGTCATCAAACGCTAAAATTCAATTCCCCTAACCCACAGCTCCGAAAAGTCCTGAGTAATCAAAAAATCCCTGCGCAAAACAATAACAGCGAAAATATTGTTCTACAAAGCTCCAATACCCCTCACTCCCTTGCCCCGAGTTCACTGGAATGCGGAGGGAGCCTCTTTTCTTCGAGATGCTCGGTGACGGCCGACTCCACCGACTGAAGAAGAGAAACGAGAGAGAGCGAAGAAAAAAAAAATGAACCGAGAAACGAATCCCGAACGATAAAGACGGAAGAGGACACGGTGTTTGGTTTTGTGAGTGTCCATAGGGTGGGGGAGTTGAAATTCAGGGAATCTTGCGCCGACGTTTCATTTTCCAGGACAGAGAAAGTCCCTTCTCGGGAGTCCCTGGATCGACAACTCAAGGCACACTTCGCCGTGAAATTCAATAAAACCGAGACAATTGAATTAAACAATTGACATCTCAAAACAGAAGATAATAAAACAAAAAAGTCAAAGCACAAAATCAAATCAAATTCATTAAATTCATTTCCCTCTGACCAAATGACAATAAATCGAGAGGAAGAACTGAAAAAAAATAGTCTCATCATTTCGCAAATCGAATGGCAATTAAGCTAACGATCCTCAGGCGACACCTCGTCGTGCGCCTATAAAATACTCAGTTATACCGAGATGTCAGCTTACCTAAGCTCTCGAGACGCTCTCTGTTGTCATTAATATCCCGTGTTAATTAATCCCAAACGATTGTTCACAGCACTTGACGCATAAACAATAAAATTCCATCAATTTAATCCACAAAATGGCTTTATTCACGAATAATCGTTCACTGGCGCTACTTCCACAGATTATTAAATACTCTGACGTTTAAAATTGGAAGTTGACGGAAAATTGTGCGCCAACTGACGGCTCTGACTCGCCTCGTGTGAATGAATCCGTAATTTCTCGACTGGCAGCGCACAACGGACTGCTTGTACCCAAGCGCAGGGAGGGGGGGAGTTGCTCTCAGGAGTGGGGACGGCGCGGGGTGGGGGGCATCGTGGAAGAGATACGCCTGTGTACGGGAGGTTGTATACAAGGGAATTGACGCAGGTGATGGGGGGACAGAAAACGGCATCGGAAAATGCTCTAGGAAAAGAGGGGAAAGCCGAGTCGACGAAAAAGGCTGTGACGTAAAAGTGGATTCCTCGGGTTAATTGGGAGAGACTATGAGCAGTATTTGCTCGGGGGAAGAGGGGCGGGAGTTGCGGGGGGGAG
>NW_021680503.1:132610-185893 GCF_001412515.2 Diachasma alloeum | reverse complement strand
CTTTTTTGGGGGAGATAAGTCGATTTTGAGAATTGGTGATTTTTCAAGTTCTGAGGATTGTGGAGATGAAAAAAGAATTTGTGTTATTGTGACCGTACGACGGCGTGAGGCCCTGAATACGGGTGTTATGACAGAAAATATTGGTCGTCACATGGGTTAAAAAAAAATTCTACCTCACAGGGCTGCAGTCAACTCATATTCGCTAGAAAGTTTTTTTCGTCACTTGTGCGTAAAGTGAAATTTTGCGAACGCTCCGCATACGTGAAATTCCACTTTCTGCACATTGCGATGAAAAATAGAACCGGACTGTCGTGGGAAGAGTGATCTTTGACCCTTGGGAGGATAGCAATCGCCTTCGGCGAGCGGCGCACGCCTCCCGTGGGTCAAAAAACACGTTACGCACTCGTGTCGAAATATACTAATTGTGATAATTGCCGAGTTCACCGTTCGGAACGCTAGTGGGGGGAAAAGTGGCTGTTTTTGTGCACGAGTGCGTCAAGTTCAAGAGCGTGCGTAAAGTGAATTTCGAGTGCGTAAAGCGAAGCTTTTCGCACGTCGTGCGGAAAACAACCGCTTTACCGACACTAAACCGTTTCGAAAAGTGCACTTTTCAAGCGGGTATCACAAGAAACAGTTTTATGTCGTTAGGCCCGAAAAAAAACGGAACCGTTCAGTGTGTGTAAAGTGGTTGTTTTACGCACAATGTGCGTAAAGTTCAGAGGTCGTGCGTAAATTTCGAGTGCACGAGAATTCACTTTACGTACGACCTTGAACTTTACGCACACCGCGCACAAAAGCAACCACTTTACCCCCACTACGGTTCCGAACAGTGAACTCGGCAGGTATTGCGAAAAATAGGATGTGTTACGCGTGCGTGCGAAAAAGTGGTTCTTTACACACTTGTAACACAATATACTATTTCTTTATAAAAAAATGTTTTCTTCTCGTACACCCTTTCGGATCTTTACGATTTGTTCCCTTACCACCCCCCAACCCCCTGTACCGCATTCGCCGAAGGACAAGGGAAAACCTCATTTGAGGGAAAAACCTGCCCAGGTACAGCCGTCTCTTGCGAGACTCCCGCTCGACAATGAAACCGTGAGATTTAGTGTCACAAATTTTGCCCCCTCCCCGCCCCAGCCGGGAATCGAACCCGAGTGTCCCGCATGCCAATCCCACACTCTAACCTCACAGCCACCGCCCTCGTTCTAATTTTTCTGTATATTAGACTGGACGGAACAATCTCATTAACTATTTTGAAAAACTGCAGATGCGCCTGAGTATTCAGCAAGAATTTTATTTTTATTTATTTCATATTAACTCTATTGAACAAGTGGGAAATTGTTCTTATTTTCATATAGCATAGCTAATAAATTAGTCCAAGTATTTTTTTTTTGTTAATAAATTAGTTCAAAACGTTTAGTTCTGCAGAACATCTCCCCGAAGGTTCTAGATTCTCGACCCTCTGTTTACTATTGCGCTGTGGAAATTTGATAAGTGCGACGTAGTTCCACGAGAAGTGATTCCAGACTCCAATTAAAACGTCAGAAGTTGTTTACGACAGCGAAATTTCATTTTACGGTATTACACAAAGAGTTATTGTCAAGCAAGTTTATTGCTTTCAACTTTTAACAATAGAAATATTGTTTTGTACACTCGAGGGAATTCATATTCATGCTCTAACTAAAAGAGATGAGTAAACTTGAAAGTGAAGTATTGTTTACTAACAATCGGGACTTCATCTGATTTCGATAATTTGTTGAGAATATGAAGAAAATTATTTCCCAACTCTGCTACAACAGTTTTTCCGCTATTCAACAACAGAAATGTTCGTTATGCAGAAAATTTAATGAATTAAATCAACGTAAAAACATTATTTATTGAGAATGTGAATTTTCATTTTTGCAATGTCCGTTTTCGGCTTTTTCTACAATAAATTTTCATATATCCAACAATAAATTTTTTTTTTATCATTATTTTACATCGCTTCGACCCGGTTAGGGTATAACTGCGGTGATGATCAAGACTTTAAATGGTTAGATCGCACCATTCTACCCGGCCGGGATTTGAACTCGGAACCTTTCGCATGTGAGACAACGAACTTACCCACTGCGCCAAGCCACCGGGAAAAACAACAATAAATTTATTGTTTACGTTCATCACAAGGAATTTATGCGCCACATGACGCATGAAACGATAAAACATTTGACAAAATGAAATATTAAAAAAAAAAATAATAAAATATTTAAAATAAATTCTCGTCTCTTCCACTTCCGCATCAGCGATCAATCACGAATAAAACGCGATAAACAAGTTACCCCCTCGGCCACATCGAACGTAAAGACATCCCCTTGAACTGAACGAACCCGGGAAATTTCTATATTTAAATATCTAATTTTCCACTCTCTTTTCATAGAAGAAAGAGTCGCCAACAATTTTCAGAGGAACGAAAGTCAGCATTTGCGGAGAGAAACGTCTCTTGGAATTTCTCGATCAGCGTAGAATTGTGGTCTGGTCTGGGCAAAAAAACAAGAACAAGGGGGGGGGGGGGAGAGGAGGAAGGGAATTAAAAAAAAAGAAAATATAAAATCAACGAAAGAGAGTTGGAGCTCTCGGTCTGCGCGTAACTAACCCACGTATTCTCGTTCGATTCTAAGTATAGATCAACTTCGTGATCAGTAACCGTAAGAATCCAGCTTCTAACTGACTCGTTGGGGGCGGGGGTAAACACGAGGTTGATTGCAGATGAAACAAGTTGGTACGTCTTGTTTCGCATTTACATTGGTCGAGTTACATCGGACCAGATGGTAGTGCCGGGGGGGTTTAATGGAATTGTTTGCGCATAAATGATGGATTGACGGGAGAAATTGATAATTAATTGATTGAGAAATCGAGGAATTTTCAATTTAATTATTGATTTCGTTTTGTGGATTAATTAAATTGACGGTGAAAGAGAAATTGAAGATATTCAAGTCGTTTTGATACTCTTGTTGTTGAAATATTTTCTAATATTTGGAGTTGAACACTAGCCTTTTAATATCTTCAAACATTTTGTAATTATGTAATTTAAAGTTTACGCTTTTTAAATTCAATTCTCCACGTTGGATTTTTTAAAGAGATAGGTTCATGAAATAATTGTCAAATTTCAATTTTTGGAGATTATGCGACTGTTTAGCGACTGAATAAAGGAAATCAATTGGAAATTGAGACGTTCAATCATGAAATTTGGTCAATTAAATAATGAAATTGACGATGAAAATGAGGAAGTGAATGGCTGGAGGTACCAGATTATCAACTTTTTGTTATGTTTAAAATATTTAAACATGGTGAGAATTTGAAAAAAACAAGAGAAATTACGCATTGAAGGAAAAATATAAAATACTTGATGAAAGAATTTTTTACAAATAAACTATAAATTGTGCAATCCAAACAATTTCAATTACCTTTTCACGAGAAGGATTTTTTTTCAAGAGAAATCATGATTGAAAATCTCTGAAACTGTAAAAAGTAATTAGAACTATTCTAGGTGATCACTAAATATTAATCATTTGGAACAGTTCTGTTATTCAACCTCTCACATTTCAAATAACTTCTACTCAAATAAAATTTTCCATTAAAAATGAATAAACCAACAATTCCCAGAACGACTTAATGAGCAGAAAATTCAAAGAACTTCATTCGTCATTCTTCATTTTGTAGTGTTTGGAAACCTTTCGAAGACCTGATATAAATTTACAAACTCTATTTATCGAGGAAGATTCCTAAAATAATTGAAAAATTTCAATAATTGCAATAACGATTTTCCAACGAGTGGAATTTTTCGTGTGTAAATAGTGGAAGAGAAAAAATTTCCTATAAATAATCAATACAAATAATCAATACAAACAATCAATTTTCAAAGTAAATTTTCACTTTCCTTAAGTTCACCTATTTTTTCTTATTTGTATATAAGAACGAAATGTTAAAAAAATAAAATTGAAAACTTTTAATTCTGTACCGCAGTTCTACAAACCTATAAAAACTAATCGCCCACAATATTTCTATTTCACTTCTCCATTCCGAACAACTTCCCCTCAATTAGAATTTTCCATTAAAAATGAATAAATCAACAATTCCCAGAACTCCTAATGAAAAAAAATAATTCAAAGAACTCCTAAAACACTTCAGCCTCGAAGTACTGTTGAGAAAAAACATTTCACGTTCCCATTTTCAGCATCAGAAACAGTTAGAGAGTCTACTTAATGAGAAAGACACATGGCATAATTAATAAATAATAAAATGAATGAATGAATTAATTAATTAATTAATTATGTTCCACTTTAGAAATAAGTTTTCGGGAATCATAATGAATTTCTTATTTTTAGAATCTTCCAACAATTGATTTCATGTAAAAAATATTTTTTTTTATGACTTCTCTATAGAACGAAATGTTGAATAAAAAATTGTGATTGAAAACCGTCAAGTCTGCACAGCAGTACAACGAAACTATTAAAACTAATCACCCACAACAGTATTGTTATTGCACCTCTTCCACACAACTTCAACTCAATAAGAATTCGCCATTAACAATGAATTAACCAGCAATTCCCAGAACCCCTAATGAAAAAAAATTCAAAGAATTCTTGAAACATTTCTGCCTCGAAAAACGGTTCAGACAAAAAATTATATTTATGTTTTCAAAATCAGAAGCAGTTAGAGTCTACTTAATGAGAAAGGCATAGCATAATTAATAAATAATAAAATGAATGAACTAATTAATTAATTATTTTCCACTTTAGAAATAAGTTTTCGGGAATCATAATGAATTTCTTATTTTTAGAATCTTCCAACAATTGATTTAATGTAAAAAATATTTTTTTCTATGATTTCTCTACAGAACAAAATGTTGAATAAAAAATTATGATTGAAAACCTTCAAGTCTGCACAGTAGTGCAACGAAACAATAAAAACTAATCACCCACAATAGTATTATTGCACCTCTTCCACACAACTTCAACTCAATAAGAATTTCCCATTAACAATGAATTAACCAACAATTTCCAGAACCCCTAATAGAAAAAAAATTCAAAGAATTCCTGAAACATTTCAGCCTCGAAACACCATTAAAAAAATCTGAATAAGACTGCCAGTGACCCACATTTTCCCTGTTTCCTCAAGGTCGACAGGCAGTTGCTTCCGTGTCCGATTGGCTCGTGAGATAGTCCCAATGGCAGAGGCCCCCTAATCGTAAACGTTCTAGGAAGTACCAGGAAGTACCAAGAAGTATGTTAATTGACGCCAGTGTCTAAATGAAAAATCGATACAATATACCGAGAACAAGAGGGACCTTTTACTTTCCAGACGGGTCACGCGCTCAATTTTTTTCCTATTAAGGGGAGACCGCACTGAAATTTCAAAACCGCAGGGTCCGTTGTTTATTGTTGTGATGAATTTGCTAATTTAATTTTAAGGATATCCAATTATTTTTTACAATTCGGTACAAACCACAGTGTAAATTCAACCATTTTCAATCATCAAATTTGTCAATTAAATTGCGTAAGAAAAATTTGAAAAAATCATGAATATGAATAAATTTTTTACATTTCCGAACAAATGGTTCTTATGGTGGAAAATCGATTGTTTATAAATATGATTGATATATTGATTGTTTATAAATTGTTTATAAAAAATGCTCATAATTTTCAAAAATAGCAATTTTTTTATTATTTGATCAATCTTCCTCCAAAAGTAAACCTTCTAGTTTGTTTCAGATTTTTAAAATGTTTTTTAACGATTCAATATCGAGCTTCAAATTCAGACCTGCAAAGTTTAAATAATAAAATCATTGTAAAATGTCCGGAAACTTAGGGTCAAATGGGGCTCAAATCAAAACCCGGATGTTCGACTAAAAAAATTGTGAAGCAGTTCACTGGAGAATTAAAAATAAGAAAAAATAAGAAAGAACGTAAATAAGTAAAAAATAAGAAAAAATTAGACTGATTTTCTTCATTTATGGAATCTTCAAAGTGTTTTCACGACCCAATTCTCAACCGATTAACTCAAATTTGGATCACACATATATGAAAGGTACACAAACATAACTGAGCACTTTGAAAATTTCCATTTTTTAAGTTTTTGAATTTTTTTCGGAAAATTAGCCGAGGTGGAAAACTTGAAAAATTAGTAACGTTCAATTACATCATAAATCAGTGTATTAAGATTTTTTAAAAAATTTTTCATCATTTTTCTCATTATATTCTGAGTGAATGATTCGAATATAATGAGATAAATACATTAAATGAATAAATAAATGCTTAAAATGAATTCTCAACAATTCAAATTAATTAATAAGAATAAATTAAACTAATGCGCAGTAATTCTGAATAAACGATTCGAATATAATATAATTTAAAAAAAGATAATAATCCTTAATATTCTTGCGCCCTGCAACCGCTGGATAATTGAGTTTCTGGGGAAAAAAGTGTTTCTCAAAAGCGAAAATACGTTACGAGCATGAAGCCATTTGGACTGGACATTTGGTTACGAGCGTGCACCATCTGCTCGTCTGCATCTCCACCTTTCTCCCATAACCACGCGGGATCCCCCCTTTTTTTCCTCTTTCTGGGGGGGAAATTCAATGGAGTTGACGTGTGTGCTCGATTTACTCGTACGTTTTCACTATCGAGATGGGGAGAATCAGAGGGTAAGGTAAGAAAACACGAGGTGGGAGGCGGGTGAATGTATTCATGGTGAGAAGTATACTTATGAGAAACAAGGAGACAATGGTATGCTGACTGCTGCCTGAGAGTTTTGGATTCCAGGTGTTCTCTTGTCAGACTGGAAATTTATATTTTTTTTGTCTTTGGAGACGACATTAAGATGGAAATGTTCCTATTTGTCTCCTGTTGTGATTTTTTATCATGCTATTTTTCTTTGTTGAATACAAATTCAAATGCTTTGAGCTGTCATTTTTCATTCTAATGATTTTTTAAATTATGAATAATGCAACACAAGGATTACAAATTCTCCTTTACAATTTTTTTTATAATTTCAAAGAATTGTTAATTCATTGGATATTTGTTGCACTTCATTTCGTTTTTAAATAATTAAAAGACACAGCGCTAACGATTTCAAATTTATTATTATTTTTTAATAAAATAACAAATTAAAACACAAAAAATTGTAAAAAAAACTTTTTTACAATTTCTAAAATTCATTTGTTAATAACAAAATTTTAATCCTTTGGAAATCGACTTTTCATCATTTCAAAGAAGTTTAAATTTTTGAGTTTCAATTTTTCATCTTCAAAAAATAAAGTGAAATAAAAAATCAAAATCCAAAGAATTTGAAATATATTGTTCGACGCAAAAAAATAAATATAATGAATCTTTCAACAGACGTGAAATTTAATTATACCCTTCAATTGATGAATCTGAGATGCAAATGACCGAATTGCATGCCCCGTTGTCATAAATGAAACGAGAATTCTCGTGAATTCGTGCCACGAAGTTAATTACTTGATGGGGGTCCGACAATATTATGTACCCAAATTATTCCCCCAGTTACGTCAGAATTCCTATTTTTTTCCAGAAAATACTCTACCCCACAAACTCACAGGTACGTAATATTTCTCTGCGGAGTAGTGATTCACGTGTCATAAATTGTCTGACACCTCCTAAATCATTGGGAACTGGTCCTAAAATGTAACTGTAATTTAGACACTACGACCTTATCGTAAAACTTTCTCGGAATGTAACAGTAGGTCTCACTGCCGCGAGCATTATCGTTTTTTCGCTCAGTAAAATTCCTGAAAAATATTCAAGAGATAAAAATAACTCATAAATATAATCACTTCTCACGTTGTAAAAACATTTTCCAAATTTCGAAAGCATTTTAAAACATTAGATGAACATTTCTAAATTTTCTATTTCAATATTTTTCAAATTTCAAAGAACAATGAAAAATCATCTACAGTTCAATAATATCCCATTACCTATCAGAATAGAAAAATCAATCTGTATTTCTCGCTGACGTTTCCGATGAAACAATAAAAGAGCCCCAATTCCCAGAATAATCCTCGGGAAATTCAATTTAAAATCAATTTGTACGAGAAAATTAAACTCTATTGTGGAATCCTCAGGGGCTCATGGGAGATGGCACTTTATTAAAATCAATCGATTTTTCACGTGACTGCGCCGGAGAAATTCAAATATAAGTCCATTCGAATGTAAAAAAAATTTCTGGTTGAATGATTGCTCACGAATGAGTTTAACATTAATTTTCATTGATAAAGAGTGAGATTACGACGTGATGTCAATAATTCTTTATTCGAATTTTTTTCCGTTGTAATTTTCTTGAGAATTTCGTCAGCGAAGAGAAGCGGGTCTTGACTTTTTCTTTTACCACCCCTCATTCACAAAATAATCACGCAATTAATGAAAATGAAACTGAGACTGAAAGAGCAATTCTAGAGGAATGATAAAGACTATTTCGAAAATATCTCCAAAACTGCCAGACTTAACGAAAAATATTATAGGACATTTTTTGCTGCTGAGAAAGTTCTTCACAAAAAATGTTTATTGACAGTTTTTCCTAGAATTACTCATTAGCGACGTAATCACGTTGTTAATGAGGACTAAATGAAGATTTTGAAAGAGAAAATTCAAAGAATTCTAGACTATTTCTCAAATGACTTCGAAATCATTCTCATTAATTTCTTATTATTGTTTAAAAATAAATATCAGATATTTCCTTTTATAATTAACCCATTATAGATTTTATAAATAACCCATTATAGATATGATAACATAATTAATCGAGATTCAATAAAAATTGTAAAGACAAGGATTTTAAAAATTATGAGGACTATTTTGAAAATATTTTCAAGACAATTGGTTTCAGCAAAGAATAAAAACAACAATTTCTGATTAAATTCTCAACTGAACTCATTATTTATCGAGAAAAAATGAATTCTTGGTCAACAAAAACTTTCCATCTGTCATTTTTAATTTTTGATTTCTTCAGAATGTATTAACGAATTTGTTTGAAAGTTCAAGCGAATAATTTTGCATTCATGAAATTTCCTCCTAAAAAAATTCATCAACGATATGACGACATAATTAATGAAGATTGAATGACAATTGTAAAGAAAATTTTTTAAAAAATCATTAAGATTACGTGAAAAATATCTTCAAGACAATTATTTTCAGTAAAGAATAAAAAAAAATTCCCCATTAAATGTTCAACTGAACTCCTTATTTATCTAGAAATAATGAATTCTTCATTTTAAAAAATGTCCAACTGTCATTTATAATTTGTCATTCCTCAACTTCAGAATTTATTAAAGCATTCGTTTAATAGTTCAAGCAAATTATTTTGCATCCAAACCCAACTTAATTCCTCCCTCATCGCCTCCCCCTCCTATTAGAATAATTATCATGCATCAGTTAAGAGAAACTGCACTAGCAGAATCGCATTAAAATCTCCCCATCGCTCTCCCGAATTATTGCAAGTTCACCCATTGTCTGGGTGCCATAAAAGTTTCTCGGAATGGGCCATGAGCCAACGGCGCGTCCTGTATACCGTTTGGCCGTGAAGGTAATACTTTAGCAAACTCGAGGCATAGCCAGGCCAATGCGGTCCGCTCTCACTCCAACCACGCGCTATACGGAATATAATCTTTTCGGGATGTACTAAAATTCAAAGGGTAACCCATAGGTACTGAGTAAACTCAGTTTCGAACAGAGTAAACTCCAAATGGGTTAGGAGAAATGTATTTACTTGGGCCTTGTCTGGGTAAAATCTATAGATTCTTCAGGGAATTCTTTTATTTACATTTTTATCAGACGTTTTTTTTCAGGGAATGCATTATTGGACATTATTTCACTATTTGGTATTATTATTTCATTATTTGGTATTGAAAAATTATAAAATTTTCTCTATGTACTATTTTATTTAGCAGGTATTTCCGGAGTGGAGAGATTCGTCAAATTTGTCGGGGGATGTATTTTTGGAGAATTTCAAGAGATTAAAAGAATGTTTTTTGACAAATTCTGTTAAGTCTTCATTTTTGAGATATTCGTAAATTTTTGTTAGTAAAAACACCTGTGTAGAGGAGAAATTAAAAATTTCAAGATTTTTTACTCGAAATGCCGACAAAAAAACAATTCGTTTTTTATTGATTTTTTCATTTTTTATTGTTTTTTATTTATAATAAAACAATACAAAAGAACAAACTTTGTTTTTTTACTTCGCACATTAAACTAACTATTTCTGAGAAATTCTCATTGAATAACAGAAAAATTACGATTTTCATTTCATGCTTAAAAAATTCTCAATAATTTTTATGATTCTCTTTCAGTTTATGAAATATTGCCCGAATAAAATCTACAGATTCTACAGAGGGTTTTTTTATTTACACTTTTTTTTCAGGGAATGCATTATTGGACAACGTTATTTTACGAACATCAATGGAGAATTATTCAAATGTCTTCATTCACTATTTTATTCTGCAGATATTTCCGGAGTGGAGACATCCATCAAATTTGTCGAGAAATGTTTTTCTAGAGAATTTCAAGAGATACAAAGACTGTCTTTTGACAAATTCTATCAGCAGTTTTCATTCCCGAGATATTCGTAAAATTTTTTAGTAAAAAAAACTTGAAGAGAACAAAAATTTAAAACTTCAAAATTTTTTTACTCGAAATGGCGCAAACTATTTCCTAACAGTATAAGAAACAATTTACAAATTTGAAAAAAAACAATTTCGACAAAAAGATTCAAAAAATATCTTCCATTCAATCGTTTTGATTTCCATTTCATGTCCAAAAAATAAGATTTCTGAAAATTTCAAAAAATGTAATCATTCATTAGCGCGATTCCACCAATCCAGTTCACGAAATATTCCCTCAAAAAATTCTAAAAGCTACGTTTTTCTCCCACAAATCAATAGACAAATTTGAAGATAAAAAATCTCGAAATCCAGTGTTAACCACAGCAACGACAATATATAATATTGTCGAGGTCCCGTGAAAAAAAAATTCGGTAGCCGATGTAAACGTTTGGGTTATCGTTTTCTAGCCGTGAGGTATTCGCTCCGAAATCGAGATAGCGAAGACAGGCCGAAAATAAATGGAGAAAAATAAATGCCTGGGGTGAAAGAGAGGCTGGACGGTATACACCGGGGATTCTTGGTTTAAAAAAATGGTGCAAGAGAGATGGATGAGCATAAAAGAGTGGAGATTGGATCTGTCTTGGAGGTAGCCCTCTCGGAGTTGTACCGACCACGCCTATGCAGCCGCCAACAATCCCAACGAAGAGCCGTCGTGGCGTTGTTCCTGGAAGCGAAATGCACTCGTGCAAGAGTCACGGCGATGCGCCCAACACACGGACTAACTTTTATCCACTATACCGTATTATTTCATGCGAGAATGTGTTATTCACCCTTACAGAGACAATGTCGATCTACGTATGGATCGATCGATTCGAAGTAGCGAGGAGATTCCCAGAATCCAAACCGCCCACCCCGTTTGGTAAACCCTATCGTATGGTTCGTATGAAAGTGGAGAGGATGAGAATAAAAATTACAATTTTTACCTCTTGGTTGATGATTGACGCGATGGTACGTTGCTGCGAGGAAATTGCGAAGCTTTTTTTTAGGGAGAAAAGAACAGTTGATGTATACGTGGATGTTCTATTGGAGGAGGAATTGGAGAGATGTGAATTTTCATTTTATTTATTTATTAATTTAAAAAAATCGTGGACTATTTCTTGAAAATCTTCGAAACTATTCGGTTGAAAGCATTAAAGATGTGATGATATAATGAATCAAGATTGAATCGAAATCGTAAAGAGAAGGATTTAAAAATATTATGAAGTCTATTTTGTTAATGTATTCAAATAAAATGTGGTGTTCAGTTTGGAAGAAAATGGAAAGGAAGAGAATAAAAATTACCATCTACCCCTTGATTTTATTGGTGGAGGAATTAAAGGGATATGAATTTTTATTTTATTTATTTATTCATCAAAAAAAATCCTGGACTATTTCTTGAATATCTTAGAAACTATTCGGTTGAAAGCATTAAAGATGTGATGATATAATTAATCAAGATTGAATCGAAATAGTAAAGAGGAGAATTTAAAAAATCATGAAAACTATTTTGATAATATCCTCAAATAAAATGCGATGTTGGATTGCAAGAAAATGAAGAGGAAGAGAATAAAAATGAGTGTATTTCTCCTTGTTTGATGATAGACGTTATGGTACGTCATTGCTTTGAGGAAGTTGGAAAGTTTTTTTTTGTGAAAAACGAGTAGTACGTGGAAGTTTTATTGGTGGAGGGATAGTTGGGGGGATTGGAGGGACGTAAATTATTTTCCTATGAATGTGTTTTTATCAACAGAGTTTTCGAAATATCTCGGCTGTGAAGGGAGATAGGAGAATTCATCAGAAGTCATTGCTTGCAGGTCTTGAAATTCTCTCCAAAAAATGTCGAATGTAATTTAATTTTTTTTTTAATGTTATTTTACATCGCTTCGACCCAGTTAGGGTATGCTGCGATGATGATCAAAGACTTTAATGGGTTTTGAACTCGGAACCTTTCGCACGCGAGGCAACGAACTTACCCACTGCGCCAAGCCACCGGGCGGGAATGTAATTTAATATAATTTATTAAATTCTGTAATTTTCAATGCAATTACTATTTTTAGGCTCAAGTGAGAATAAAAAACGTTGAAAATTGTGAAAATTTAATTGCATCCTATGCCTAATTTCATAATAAATTAGAGAATTCGAGCCACCATTGAAAAATCTATTAAAAATTGTACCCCACGAATAACAAAAATAAAATTACCGCAATTGCCATCGAGACCTCCACCCTCCGACAATAAAAATTGATAACTCAACGAAAAAAAAAAAAAAAAAACAAGAGAAAGAATGAAAAAAAAGAACTCAAGAGGACGAAATTAATTCTGCATCCCTCCCCGAACCTTTTTATTTGTGTCTAGCGATGAGATCTGTAGTTTGAAATACTGAAAGATTTTAGGGAGTTGGCAAAACGCTGATGATTCCTGGAAGGTTTTGCCCCCGTAATCTTCAACGAATGGAGATTTTGCTTTATTCCCCCTGCAGTGTGTAAATGCGCCACATCTCATCCCAGACTTGCTTTTACTTCCAGAAATATGATCCTCATCCCCGCATCTCTCGATCGAAATCCGATCCGTCTTTTTTCTTTTATTATTATGATTTTTTTTCCGATTTTCGTTCACCTTTTTGGAGTGATTTTAACGGAGCCCCAGGGGCCCCCCCATTCGAATTCCCGGGGACAAGTCGATCGGAGGCCTGAGTGGACTGTCAGTGTCTCGAGTAATCGACAGTGATGTCCTATCATGTTTCTCGACATTTTTTTCTCCACTTTTTTTTACGTTCTTTGATATTGAGATCTCGTGTCACTCGGGGTTTTTGTTCTTGATGGGAAAAAATTACGTGATGGATGCAATTCTCTCACACGGAGAGAAAAATTCAATAAAAAATACGAGAAGAAAAAAAGAAAAAATTAAGTTTCGAAACGTAATCCGCGAGCGAAGTAAAATTCAATAAAAAGTGTGAGTCGAAACTGAAATTGTTCGAATCGCCACACAAATTCAACGATTTGTTCCGTAAAAATTAACCACCCGCCTGATGACTCACCGCTGTGGGGACAACAAGCTGTTCCGTCATTTTTCCCCAACGATTGAGAAATTTTACGGAACGAAACGTAGAAATAACTCACCAGCTTCATAAAAATTGTTAAACGTTCAAGAATTTTTTATTTTCGAGACACAATAAGTCGGGAAGTTTCTGTAAGATTTTACTCTTCGGGAAAAATTACGTGACAATTTCGTACTTTGTCCGGTGATAAACCTGAGAATTCACTGAACGTTTCAGATTTCTTCTCTTCCAGTCCTATAAAAATTTCCGGGAAACGATTCCCCATTGCGGATTACGTGAATCGTTCCGTAATTTTTACTGAATACTTCTCTCCGTCCATTTGAACATTTTTTTTATCTTGGTGAAGTGAAAAATATGTACGTTATGACGGTTTTTGTAGATTACATCAAGTTTTTATGTTATCAAGAGGATTTTTACAGTTTTTCATGACTTGTTGAGTGGTTTTATAAGCGGGTAGCGATGTAAAATTGCAATCATTAATTTTTTAACCTAAATTGAGCTGGGAAAAGCTATGAAATTCTCCAATAATCAGTCAATTATTCTATCTCCTTTGTATTTCAATACCAGAAATTCGAAAATTATGTTGGAGGAAAACTACATCAATTCTAAAACCGATTGTCAAATTCAGTAGCGAAGTGGTCAAACGGTTTAAGTCGATTTTGGCTATTGGCCAGTTTGCAATGAATATCTCGAAATCTAAGGGAGATAGCAAAATTGTCTCAGAATCTTTTTCGTAGCACTCAATTCGCTCTACAAAAAATGTTATAAAAATTTCGCTGCCCCCTTCAATTGGGAAATATTTCTGGAAAACTCACCTAAAGACTAAATTAACTTAAACCGTTTGACCACTTCGTTACTGAATTAAATTCATTTGCGTCTGAAATTCGAGAATATTTCCCTTGAGAATACGTCAATAATCCCCTGCAGACTTGAAAACAAAATGTTTCTGCGAGGGTGGAGGAAAAAGTTCTCTACTCCATCAACAATGTACTCCCTACATAGTCGCCATGAATTAATGGTTCTGCGGTATCGAACTGTGGGAGATGCAGACAGTGAGACACCCACGCTTGATTCTACACCATAGAAAGCGTACTGAGTTATGTCTATATGCATATAGGGACAAAGGTCGACGAACTGGTGGCACTATAAATATTCCGCCAGCTACTTCTCCAGCAAAGACGAGAAAAGAAGAGAGCACTGCTCATCCTGTTGATTATTCGATGAGAGAATGCGATTCTATGGATTGTTCAGTCCATCCAGTTAACACGGAAAATTAATGCCGTCAAGACGTCTCATTTTAAGGAAATTCAAATATCTTTTACAGTTTAGTACAGACCACATTAGAGATTCAATTATAGATCCATTTTCAATCATGAAATTTGTCAACTAAATTGCGGGAGACAAACTTGAGAAAAATCATGGATATTCAGCGTCATCCAAATTACATTTTGCACAGAATTTTTTTTTCAATATTTATTGTTCATAAACAAATAATTGAAATTGTTTAAACTTTCGGATACCTCATTTGTTTAAGCATGAAATAGATTTCTGGCAAAATTCTGAATATAAATAAATTTTTTACAATTCCGAACAAATGATTGTTTTGTGAAAAAATGATTGTTTATAAAATATTTGTAGAAAATGCTCGAAATTCTCAAAAATTGCAATTTTTTAATTTTTTTCATATTTGTAACGTTTAAATAATAAGATTATTTGCAAATGTTCAGACACTTAGGGTCAAATAGGACTGAAATGAAAGCTCTGTTGTTCGACTACAAAAGTAGAAACGCATTTTACTGGAGAAAAAATTGCGAAAGTACTTGAATATCTTTGAGACCTTAGACATTAGAATGTCTTAAAAAAGAGGGACACAAGTATATTAATTTCAGACATTAGTTTTTCAAGTGCAATATGTTGAATACAATTACTCTATTCTTCACACTTTTTTAGCTTAATTTTTCAGTTGCAACCGGTGGAAAACATCTTAAAAATCACCTCATCAATTAAAAAATTCATAAAATCATTGAAGTGTTGGTAAAAGCTATAAAAAGATTCATGAAAACCTTGAAAAGCTTCCATGATCGACTATAAAACTTTTTTCACAGCTTCAAATAGGGTTTTTAGAAAAACTCTGCTATTTCTCTTGGATTAGACGATATTCATAACAAAATTCACTCATTAATTGATGAAAATTATTTTTTTTGGAGTACATGATGAAAAGAATCATTTTCCTTCAATACAAAAAAATTAAATGTTTCTTAACGTCATAAATAAACCCAAAAAATCGTCTTAAATTACAGATGCAAATAAATTTCATTCACTAAAAGTTTCTATAATTGATTCCATTTCACTCCAAAATGTTTTTTCATAGCTATCTAACAAAATCATTTTAATAGAGACGTTCGAGAGCTACAAAAAGGATTTTTTTTAATTCTCTCTAGTATTGGAAGATATTTTTAAAAAATCACTCATTAATTGAAGTCAACTAGTTTCTATAGCAAGTGATGAAAAAAATCATTTTTTATCATTTGCAAAATCATTATTTCAATGTTAACGATAATTTTCTTCAAAACAGAAAAAAAATTGAAACGTAACTTCACAATAAGCCCATAAAATCATTAAACAAATTTTTCTCCCGAAAATTATCACCAAAAGTTGATTTCCCCCCATCACTAATTCCAATTCTCAAGAATAGTTTCCCACAGCCCACGTGTTTCACACTCCCAAATTATTTTAGCCCGAGTTTATTTATAATCCCCGTCGCCTTCATCGAAGCCCGCATAAAAATACATTCCAGCCAATATTGAGACATCTGAATAATTGTCAATCCGAAAATGCAACAGGAGACGTATAAATAAATAACGAGAGTGGAATAACGACCCCGAGAGGGCCTCAGTAATCCATTCAATTACGTGAAATTGAATCAACGGAGAGGGAAGGAGTAACGATAAAGAGAGGCATTACGTACGACGAGATCTCGAGTATGAAAACGTGTAGTTACGTCGAATAGCCGTGTAATTACCATGGATATGTAATTTTCGATTACTTCTTAGAACATTGTACGGAGACCGCCCACGTGAGAGTCGCCCGTCTCTAACATTCATTAATTTCATCTCTAATAATATCTCATCAACTTTTCTGATGTAAAAAAATTTCACTGATGCTGTTTCGCGAAATGAATCAAATTTTTAGTACTTGTTATTCAATTATTTTCGCATTTACACGGAGTGTTTGGCGAAGTTCTTGAGAAGTTTGATGTTTTGTTAATTGAGGTGTTCCATTTTGTTGGAAATGCTTGAATGAGCCAAGATTTACATTTTTAATTGATTCATGAAACTATTTTTGTTGGAAAAGGGTAAAACTGAATGAGTAAATTGAAGTTTTGTCGGAGTTTTTTTATAAATATTTCGGAATTGAGAGGAGTTTGCGGAATTTTCAAAAAGATTTTTTTTTTTCAAGATTTTGTTATTTTTTTTGTATTTGGAGAGCTTTTAAAAGAAAAAAGCTAAATTGAATTGAGATTCCTAAGTGAATCATTATCATCTAGGTGAATTAGACCTCATTATTATATTTATATTCACATCTAAGTGTGAGTGCACTTGGAAGAAATGTTTACTTAAATTAATTAAATTTTATTCGAATGGAATAAATGGATTTGTTTGAGTAGCTCGTAATGAGCTTTCAATCGAACTTGCACTTGATTTCCATTTTCTTAGTATAAACAAATGTGTTCTTGATTCAAATAAAGACTTGATTAGCTGTAATTCAAATAATTGTTTAACTGACGAAGAGAATTCATTTATTAACATGTTATAATTTTTCATCTACATCAAATGAAAATTATGAATGAATAATTTCTTTCAAATAAATAAAACATTCTCATTGAAATAAATACACGCATTTATGAACTCCCCAGGGGAAATATTATTGAAACGAATAAAAAAAATTCAGATAAAGGGTTTCCAAACTCCATTCAACCGCGTCAACGTCTGAATTGAATAATTCAATGACTTTTTCACCCATCGCCTCACAATTAATCAATTAAATTTTTCCTACATGAAAAACATGAGTTTATGAAAATTTAATAATTCTTCAAATGAATGAATTACTTATTCAACATAAATAACACATGCTCATTGAAATCAATACAAAATAATGAATTTATTAACATGTAATAATTCTTTATCTATGTCAAATCGAAATTAGTTTGAGATGAATGAATTATTTATTGATTTCACATAAATAAAACATTCTCATTGAAATAAATACTCGCATTTATGATTTCCTCAGGGGAAATATTATTGAAACGAATAGAAAAATTTCAGATAAAGAGTTTTACTCCATTCAACTGCGTCAACTCTCTGAATTGAATAATTTAATCACTCTTTCACCTATTGTCCCTCGCAATCCATCAATTAAATTTTTTCTACATGCAAAAAAATCCCGCAGCGTTAATCCCTCCCTCTCGGGTTTCATTACCCCAGAGACGTACGCCTGTAGTAATTCATAGTCGCACAGTCAGCTGTTCGTCCCGCCTCGGCGATCATCAATCAACAAACACACGGGTATCGCATCTCCCATTGACACTGACAACTCGAGAAATCCCGAGGCCGATCAAATTTTTAACGCAAAATCCCAATAAATGTTGATAAATATTAATAATGTTGACAAAATCAGTCGCGATGCGTTCAAATGATTCAATTTGACTCAAATATCTCCGAATCTACGTGACATAGCGAATTATTTATAATAACCTTTTTTATAGAGCAAATCGGGGGCTACAAAAAAGATTTTAACAAAAATTTTGCTATCTGCCTTCCATTTCGAGATATTCACTGACAAATGATCGATAGTCAAAATCAAGGTGAACTGTTTCGCCACTTCGCTTTTGATTTTTTAACAAATGTTGACGAGATGTTGATAAATATTCCCCGATGACGAAGGATCCAAGTAACAGGTATTTTTAACCTCCAAACGAAAATATCACGTAACATTTTCCAGCGTAAATTTAACATTCCAGCGAGTCATTCACTCCATAAACCTTGACTCACTTTTTCAGAAAATTAATGGACTCTATTTGGGTTGACGAGTAATAAAGTACTTACATCTTCGAATGAGTAGAGTCCCTGGAAGACTCAAGCACTCGTGTTTCCATCCATCGGCTTAAATTAATCCCCGGTATAATCCTGATCACTGGCACATGACTGGGGCGACTAACGCTGACAATGAAATCGCGGGTGTTCTTATTGGGGTGGATAAAAAGTCCGGACATTCACTGTTTCGGGGGAATTTCACTGGGCAGAGGTGTCGGATCACGGGGACTCGGGGGTGTCTGTGAGGATTTTCGAGGGGTTTAGTGAACTGGAGTTCAATCGCCTGTGACGATAAGCCTTATCGAATACCCACCGCGTCCCGAGACACTGACGACTTCGCAGAATAACCCGTGAGTGGGGTGATACACTGGCGGGCCGGTAGAGGACAGTATTCATGGTTAGCGGGAATTTTAAAACGTGTTGTTATCATGTCTAGGTCGTGATAGAGTATTCAATTATCTAAATCAGTAGCGAAGCGGTAAACCGGGTTAAGTCGATTTTGACTTTCGGCCAGTTTTTGATGAATACCTCGGAATCTAAGAGAGATAGAAAAACTTTTCTTACATCCATTTTTATAACCCTCAATTGGCTCTACAAAAAAGGTCATGACAAAAATTTTTCTATCGCTTTTAGATTTCGAAATATTCGTGAAAAACTGGCCAATAGTCACAATCGACTTGACCCTGTTTACCGCTTCGCTACTGAAATGGTGGGAAAATTCTTGAAAGATCGCACAATCAACGAAACTTGGAAAATAAAGTGATTTTTTTTTCAGGGAATTATCTTCTGTTGCGCAATAAATATTAATGTATGAAAATTGATTATTCAACAATGAAATTTAAGCAGTGGTTATCGTCACGATGGGGAAGAGGCAAATGGAAAACCTCGATGAAACAATTGATAGTATTCTAAACAACTAAACATTTACTGAACGTTGATGATCGCAAATTCGTGAAATTTCGGTGAAAGAAAATCTGCGTTAAAATTAAATCTTATCTTTAAACTTCGCCCGTCACAGAATTCATGAACAGCGAGAATTTTGAATCGTTTTGTAATTATTCTTGCGTCATCATAGACTTTTCAATTATTTAAAATATGGGAGAATTCTTAAAAGATCGCAAAATCGACAAAACTTGGGAAATAAAAGGATTTTTTTTTCTGGGAATTATCTGATGTTGCGCAGTAAATATTAATGTATGAAAATTGATTATTCAACAATTAAATTTACACAGTGGTCAAATATTCACAATAGATAAAAATTAATTGGAAAAGCTCAGTAAAATTTTTTGTACTCTAAAGTATTGATTAAACATTAATGATCACAAATTCATGAAATTTGAGTGAAAAAAAATGTGCGTTAAAATTAACATTCTTATAATTTCCCATCACAGGAGGAATGCGAGAATTTTAAAATATTTTTTTATCATTTCTGTGTCATGATAGATTATTCAATTATTTAAATGATGGAAAATTCTAAAAATTCTTAAAATTCTTGCGAAATAAATCGATTTTTTTTCGGAGAAATTTCTTATGTTGCATAATAAATTGTTTGATTGGTTAATTGATTATTAACCAATTCAATTTGATAAACGGTGGGAGAGTAGGTGAAAATGAATTAGAAAATCCCAAGAAAAAATCTCTCGTACTCTAAACAATTGATTAAACTTTGATGATCGCAAACTCGTTAAACTTATGTAAAGAAAAATTCTCTTAAAATAAACAATCATACCATTTTTATCACAGGATTTCTGGATAGCGAAAATAAAAAATGACATTCTTCATAAAAAAAATCAAAAATTGCCGAAATTTGCAAAATTCACTGAAAGTCTTTAGAAAGAATTCGTTATGTTCCGCAATAAATAGTGAAAAATGCATTAATTAATCAATAGGAAAGCAAATGGAAATAGTAAAAAAAAATGAAGATAGAATAAAAACATTGAGAAATTCAATTAAAAATTTGCAAAAGTCCTAAAAAAATATGCAAATAAATTAATAAATTAATTAAAAAATCAATTAAAATCTCAGTATAAAAAAATCATTATGGTATAATTGCAAATCCTCGAAGCTTATATAAATAAAAATTCCTGCACTAAAAACTCAGAAACAATGACAGAAATTTAATAACCCCCTCACGTAGAATTCTCTGTAATTGTCACTCCCGTACATTATTACTGTCGGGCCACTGATCGTATCCCGGAATTGATTAATTTAATGCAAATAGCCCTGTTACCGCCTGCGAATTCATTTCCTCGTATGACTCTTTGTCTCCCATACACGGTAACAACTCCCCTGTGAAAAAAGGCCAACATTTCTCAGTAGGCGTTTAAGCATCGTCATAGACATTTTTATCGCTCAACGAAATGCTGTTGGCTCAACAGCTGTCGTGTGTGCGATAGTTATCGAGCAATCATCACATATCAAAGCGCGCCAAACTGTCTGCATATGACACAGGCATGAGTCGTTCACATGTGATTCATTTACATGAAATTCGCAAAATCGATTGAGGTGCGGATTTTCGCGTCCGCAGAGGGACAGGAGATTTGGAACATTTTGCGATGGAATTTATTTATTCTTCGTAGAAAATTTAATGATATGAATTTTCTTGATTATTTAATTGGCTGAGACGATACAAAATTATGGCTGTCTATTTTTTTTACTTGACTAATTTATTCTTTTGTTACGAAAAATTTGGAGTTTGAACACAAATTTATAATTTTAACTTTTAATTTAACGAATTAGTGTTTTTTTTTTATATGAAAATGAGTGTCTCAAGTTCTATTTCATGTTATTGTACGAAAAATCTCAAAAGTGAATCAAAAATTGGACAGTGAAATAATTTTTAACATGAAGAATCTTAAGTTTGAATATAAATTTATAATTTTAATTTATAATATAACGAATTAGTGTTTTTTTTATATGAAAATGAGTGTCTCAAGTTCTATTTCATGTTATTGTACGAAAAATCTCAAAAGTGAATCAAAAATTGGACAGTGAAATAATTTTTAACATGAAGAATCTTAAGTTTGAATATAACTTTATAATTTTAATTTATAATTTAACGAATTAGTGTTTTTTTTATATGAAAATGAGTGTCTCAAGTTCTATTTCATGTTATTGTACGAAAAATCTCGAAAGTGAATCAAAAATTGGACAGTGAAATAATTTTTAACATGAAAAATCTTAAGTTTGAATATAACTTTATAATTTTAATTTATAATTTAACAAATTTGTGTTTTTTTTATATGAAAATGAGTGTCTCAAGTTCTATTTCATGTTATTGTACGAAAAATCTCAAAGGTGAATCAAAAATTGGACAGTGAAATAATTTTTAACATGAAGAATCTCAAGTTTGAATATAAATAAATAATTTTAATTTTTAATTCAACGAATTAGTGGTTTTTTATATGAAAAGTGAGTGTCTCAAGCTTTCAAATGGAAAAAAACATCCCGTCGATTGATCCAAAATTCTAATATTTTTGGTAACAAATAAATAAATCGATGAAATGATAATTGGGACTTGAATTCACTCGAGCAGATAACGATCTCGTGTCGAGATGATGAATCATTCATCGGGTTTCTTTCATTCCGCGAACATTTCTGTTTCTGTTTCTCCCAATCGAGAATATTCGGATATCATTCTAATTTCGATTCTGATGGATACAGCGAGAATTCGGGTTTTGTATTCATTCCGACAGCAATAAATATCTGATGTGGAGATGTTCAATTATTCATTAGGACCCTCAGGTTGAAAAATATCTGATAAAACAGGAAAAGTCAATGACGTCTTTTTTCGATTGAAAACAAAACATTCATTTCGATGCTTTTCATATTTGATTAAAAATTCAATAGAATTCTAAACTTTTGAGGAGAAAACCAACAGAAGAAGAAGAATTCCCCTCATTTAAATTTACAATGAAAAGATGAATATTTAGAAGAAAATTAAACTGAAGTTTCACTTAATAAGTCCAAGAACATTTTTTATGAATTTTTCTTATTTTCATTACTTCTCATGAGGCAATTGAATGTAAATTTAGAGCTTTCATTGATTTTGCCATGAAATTGTGAATTTTTAGTAATGAAACTCCTTGCAATTTCAGTCGAACTCATTGTAAAAACTAGACTCTTCAAGATGTCTCAATTTAAGATATAAAACACAAAATTCCAGAATGTAGAATGCATGTCTTGAAGTCTTCATTTAAGACACTATTTTTTGTAATGCTGCTCCTTGATAAAAATTCACAACTCTTCGCAGGTTTACAAACTGTTGTAAAAAAATTTCAATTTCCCTAAATTTAATATTTCACTAAAATTTAAACTAAATTCTAAATTTTCAATTAATAAACCCAAAACTATATTTCCTTGAATTGTCCTCATTTCTATTAATCCTCATAAAATAATTGAATTGAAAATCACAGTTTTCATTGATTTTCCCATGAAATTGTAAATTTTCAGCGTAAAAACTATTTTTTTCAGTCTAGAAACTAGAATTTTCAATTTAAGACAAGACCCAAAATTCCCGGATGTTTAGAATGGATGTCTTAATGTCTTCATTTGAGACACTGAAAACGGCTTTAATTCGGGACACAAACGGCTGAAAAAATGGGTCAAAAGTATTTTAATGGCGCTTAATGAAGCGCCTTAACTCCAGATTATTCTTTCTTGTGCTATTAGAGCTGCGGGACACCCTCGATTTTCAGACATGTACTGACCAATCGCGTTCTAATGCGTAATTCGTATTTTAAACAATAAAATATTATCACTAAACGTCAAGTAAATAATTCTCAATTAATGTTAGGCATTAGAATGATTTATTATTAACAATTAAATTGTTCAAATCGCCCTAGCACCCAAACTATGAAGTATAGACGAAAATTTTCAAATTATGAATCATCTAGAATTTAATAAGGAATCATTTTTGTCAATCATCATTTTTACCTATCTCTCGTAGATTCTGAGATATGAGCAATAAACTAGTTACGCGATCCGACACAGCGCTCTGTACTTGTGGTGCGCGGTGGGCTTGAGAGCGCTGTGTTGGGTCACGCAACTCTTTTCTTGTTCATATTTCGAAATCTAAAGGAGATACCGTGAAATTGACAAAAAACAAACATTATTCCTTGTCAAATGCTAAATGATTCGTGATTCGAAAATTTTCGTATATCTTTCATAGTTTGGGCGCTAGGGTGATTTGAACAATTAAATTGTTGATAATAAATAGTTGCAATGCCTAAAATTGATTGGAAATTATTTACTTGACGTTCTGTGATCATAGTTCATTGTTCAAAAAAAGAATTACGCATTAGAACGCGAGTGGTCTGTCGATCAATTTAGAAGCGCTTTTTTGGGGGTGTCCCGCAGCTCTATATCCCTCGATAAAAATTTCCTCCAACTGCATCCCTCTAAAATTCCCCCATCCATCAATGCGAACCTCTAAACCAAGTTCTCCGTCTGTCATACAGACCCATCGCCCCTTGAATCGTCGTTGACTGCATTATGAACTCCACGCGCGAGAGCACGCACGCGAGAGCATCGCACTTGGTGCGATGAAAAAAAATAAATAAAAACAAACAAGCGAACGTGTGTACACCAGGATAATTTCAGTACGATGTGGAAAGAGAGATACAGACGCATTATAAATATGATACATTTGCGTGATCACCTGCCGGTTGAAAAACGCCCGTGTGTGCACCACTTCCGTTAGGCTCTCTTACCGTTCCCCGAAACGATTTTCGTACCGGCGACAGGCCATCTTATTACGTTATTACCGGCTGAAACGAATAAATTCTAGGTGCTCGTCGCGCGGAACAAATAGAGAGGAGAAACGGAAGTCGGAGATTCGCAACTGGGGATTTGAAAAAAAAAAATATGAAATGAATGTAATCGAGTGAATTGCGGGGGCTACGAGTATAGCTGCGATCATGGGAATTCCGCGGAAGGGAATAGCGTAAATGTTTGGTATTTTCTTTTTCTCCATTTATTACGACAGTTTGATGAAATATCAGTGGGAGTTACAATCGCCGATTGTCACACGATTTCTCGGGACTAGGTGTGAGTAATCGACGGCTTGAGATTCTCCTGAAATTTATCATGGGCGTTACAATGAAGAATAATTCGATGAGTGGATGATTGCAGTGGCTTCCAGGAATATTGCTTCATTTGGGAGAAATTGGTGGGGAAAAACGGTTGCTTCTAATGTTTGTTTGCTGTGGCGGTTATTCAATTCTTGAATGGAAGAAATGGATTTTTAGAGGGAATAACAATGACGATAGCAGCCCTGAACTTCCTTGCAGATTGGTAGAAAGAAAATTACAGTTTATGGACAGTTGACTACTTATTTTCAGGACAGTGGCACTGAGTGAGATTTAGGGGAAGAAATGAGGAAATTCCAGGTTTCACTGAAAATACAGTAAAATTACAGAATTTTAAGCGGTATAAAAACGAGAATTTCTTAATTTATTTGAATTCACGAGGAGAAATATTCAGTAAAAATTACGGAACAATTCACGTAGTACGCAATGAAGACTCGTTTTCCGGCAATTTTTATAGGAATGGAAGAGAAGAAATCTGAAACGTTCGGTGAATTTTCAGGTTCATCACCGAACAAAGTACGAAATTCTCACGTAATTTTTCCCGGAGAAGTAAAATCTTACAGAAACTTGCCGACTATTATGCCTCCAAAATAAAAAATTCTTGAACGTTCAACAATTTTTATGAAGCTGGGGAGTTATTTCTACGTTCCGTTCCGTCAAATTTCTGAATCGTTGGGGAAATATTACGGAACGACTTATTGTCCCTACAGCGGTGAGTCATCAGACGGGTGGTTAATTTTTACGGAACAAATCGTAGAATTTACGTGGCGATTCGTACAATTTCAGTTCCGACTCACACTTTTTATTGAATTTTACTTCGATCGCGGATTACGTCTCGAAACGTAATTTTTACGCTTTTTTCCGGTGATTTTTATTGAATTTTTCTCTTTGTGTTCCCAATCAAATATGAATATTCAGTACCAAATTACATAAAATTTTCAGTGAAATCTGAAATTTCATGATTTTCCCCCCCTAAATCGCATTCATTATCGCTGTCCTAAAAATTCAAGAGTATTTACCGGAATTTTCTGGTTTTCTGTTCATTTTCAACGAAAAATGGAACTGAATTTGACAGTTTTCTTTTATTTTTCCACGAAATTCTGAATGTTCAATGACGAAATTCTTTGAAATTTCAGACAAAAATTTTTAACAGTGTAATACTGTAAATATGTAATGTGTTGATTTGACCCTATAATTGGCATCTGGGCTGGTGGGTCTGTATACAGCAATAAATAAATAAATAAATAAATAAATAAATAAATAAGCTTCGAAAAAAATTGAATTAAAATTCAATTTAAATTTAAAAAATTAGATTTCAAGCATAATCATTGATCAGCACAATGAATTCCCATAGCAAACTAATTGACCCCAAAAAATACCCTCACAATTGCCATAAAAACGTCATCGAGGGCACCTCCACCAATCACCCCGCACGTGGACTGACTACAACCTCTGACAATCGATCTTCACCCACACAAATCCCCGAAAAAAAACTGAAGACTCCATTGGACCCTCCTGGTGCCCCACGTTGAGCGGATTGAGGGCATCTGCCGAGACGTCCATTGAGAGATTTCCTAGAACTTTGAAAACCGGGCTGCGGGAAGTGGATTTATTCAAATCACTTCTCGCATCTGCTCTCAAAAGGATGAACGAGAAACTTCAGCTCCACTCGGTGAGCAAAAAATTTCCATTTCTCCATAAATATTCATCCGCACACATATACACAATGTCGCTATGCGGCCCACTATTACACCTTCTGTTCGTATACACGTGTAAATAGACGGTGCGATAAATAACCGAGAATTTAAACAAGGAAAAGGTCGTTCAATAAATCACCCGTGTAACGAGAAATGGATCGACGAAGGAGGGGAGAAGAATTCGTATTTTGGAGTTCAATAAATTAAATGGGATTAAGAACGGCGGATCAAAATGCTCGGCAAATAATTTTTAACATCTCATTAATTTAATTTTCATCAACTTTAATTTAATTTTTTTTATTTCATTATTTCTATTATTTTGGGAGATTTTTCAAATTAAATTTTCGATTCATTTTGTCATTCTGTCGCTCAATTAGGAATTGATAAAATATTTTCTATTACCAATGGGAAAAGAAAAAAAATTATTCGATCAATAATTGATTTTTCTATTTAAAAGTAAACCTTTTTTTGGAACCGACGAAATTCGAGACATCGTTAGAATTTGAATTTTGGAGTTCAGTAAATTAAATGGGAGTCAGACTGTTGGATCGAAATGCTCGCCAAATAATTTTTACCATCTCATTAATTTAATTTTCATCAACTTTAATTTAATTTTTTTTATTTCATTATTTCTATTATTTTGGGAGATTTTTCAAATTAAATTTTCGATTCATTTTGTCATTCTGTCGCTCAATTAGGAATTGATAAAATATTTTCTATTACCAATGGGAAAAGAAAAAAAATTATTCGATCAATAATTGATTTTTCTATTTAAAAGTAAACCTTTTTTTGGAACCGACGAAATTCGAGACATCGTTAGAATTTGAATTTTGGAGTTCAGTAAATTAAATGGGAGTCAGACTGTTGGATCGAAATGCTCGCCAAATAATTTTTACCATCTCATTAATTTAATTTTCATCAACTTTAATTTAATTTTTTTTATTTCATTATTTCTATTATTTTGGGAGATTTTTCAAATTAAATTTTCGATTCATTTTGTAATTCTGTCACTCAATTATGAATTGATAAAATATTTCTCTTTACCAATGGGAAAAGAAAAAAATTTATTCGATCAATAATTGATTTTTCTATTAAAAAAAAATCCTTTTTTCGGGAACCGACGAAATTCGAAACATCCTTAGAATTTGAATTTTGGAGTTCAGTAAATTAAATGGGAGTAAGACTGTTGGATCAAAATGCTCGCCAAATAATGTTTACTATTCCATTAATTTAATGTTCATAAATTTTAATTTTTCTATTTCTTCATTATTTCTATTATTTCGTGAGATTTTTCAAATCAAATATCCAATTAAATTTACAATTCTGTGGCTCAATTATGAATTGATAAAATTTCTCTCTTTTACAATGGGAAAAGAAAAAAATGTATTCGTTCAATAATTGATTTTTCTATTTCAAAAAAAATTTTTTTCGCAACGAAGAATTTTGTGACATCGGTAAAACATGAAAAATCCAAGAATATTCATTATTCAATGCCTCACTTGAAGAGGAATGAAGAAATTGTATGCGTAATTGGGTGAGTAAACGAGAAATCGATACAACTGGAATGTCGAGAAAAACCGTTTGGTCCAGTACCATCTGCCGTACTCAACTTTTTACCCTTCCCCCCCTCAATTTCACAGTGTTTGAGCTCAACTCACACAGCTGGCCACATTCAATTCCTTGTTTTCGTTTAAAATACAACTGGTAGCTCTCTTCATACCTGGAATGACAGTTCAGGGAATTTCGAGGGGTCACGTATGCTGTCATCAATTATTTCCGGGGCAAGGTCTATTCACACGCTCCACGGTAACTTTTACCGTGGATGTGCGGGACATTTTTCCGTGGATTTAAAGTCCACCATACACGGACGTACGGGGTAGGCGGACCAGCCGAAATTGAGCCTCCAAGAGACCAAGTTCGCCTGTGTGTGGAGGGTCACGGACCAGGTCCGGCAGGCCGGGTCCGTGGTGCGTGGTCTTTCAAGACGGCTTGAAAACCGGGTCCGTCGCGTACCAAAATTGCCCTCAAGTTCGTCCGTGTATGGTAACAACGGACCCGGTACACGGACCGGGAGCATTTGCGCATGCGCTATCCCCAATGAAAAATAAATAGAATCTATTTTCCTTCAATAATATTCTTGTTTTAATAATAAAGTAATATTAAATAATTCGTCAAATAGGGGTTCGGTCGGTAACCGCATCGGAATAAGATGGGCCGCCCCCCGCGTCCTCCAATGTTCGGAAGTTTTTCGCACATTTAGACGTGAAACTGTGGAAAAAAGTGTTCATCGTCCTCGGGGAGGCATAAACCCGAGCTGGAAACGTTATCTCGGCACTAGATAACAAAATGACAAGAGAACGGACATAAATTGGGGGGCGCGCAGAAAGTGAGGTTAGGTTGACAAAGAAATCGGACTAAACCCGGGGTTCAACCGACACCTCACTACCATCTATTCTTGAGCAAATGTGAGATGTTTCTATTGAATATTCTTGTGTAATGTGGTTGTGGAAAGACATTTCATAACCAATTAATTGCATAAAAAAGCAAAATAATTTTTATGAAGTTTTGCCGGATTCTTATTTTCTTCATTCGCCACTTGGGGCGCTCCCCACTACACTGACTCTGCTGCCCCCACTGCTACCCCCACTATCGTCACACTAGGACCCCTATAATTGGAAGGGCCATAAACTTTATGGGGTTCCTAATGCATGTTTACGAAGTTACTCCGAGCTACCTGGACTTTGCACATCCCTCTGATAAAGAATAGCGGAGCGAAGTGAATCGTGGTTTTCGGGCCTGGTAACACAAAATACTTTTCGTCAGTATTTTTGATCACACAAAACTCTCTATTTTATTTTCCAAATTTCCTTTAAATTCTACTGCATGAACTGACGAAATGATTGGCTTTTTTTCATGTGACATGGGCAACCATTGACAAAAAATAAATGGAGTATTTGCAAAAACACATGAGACATCATAAGTTTGAAGCTAATGATCAAAATGTTTAGAATGCATGTCCTAATGTCTTATTTTCAGACAAAATACAACTTGGACACAATTTGTGAGTTTAAAGTTTAAACTCACTAATTGTGTCAACTTTTACTTTCATTCGGCACCAAAAGCAGGAGTCATTACAGCCGTAGAGATTCTTACATGACCTCTGCCATTTATTATATGACTCCGCTAATTCGCTAATTGATCCGCTAATTGATGACGAAGTCAACTTTTAAAAAATTGCGTCTTCTTGTATCTGTTGTCCTCAAGACATTTTAAGGTTCATACATATTGTCAAATAGTTGAGAAGCACGAAAAGTAAATAAAGTAATACGAAAAGTAATAAACAAATTTACCCAAAACTATTACAGCACATTTTTTCTAAGTCAATAATTATCCGAAAGAATTCTCATTAAAGTTATGTTACTAAACAGTCTATCAAAGAGTTGTTCAATAATGCTAAACAGAAAGGGTTGGATAAGTTATGAGAAGGATCTATTTTATTGTTCATAAAATAATTGCACCAACTTCGACAAAAAATATCGATTCCTCTTTTGATAAATTCCACGGATTTTTTATCAATTCAGTGATGTCATTTACAACCTATTGTGTAAAACTTCGGCGATTGATTGCTTCCGGGAAAGTCTTCCAACTCGTACCGCGGAATTATCAGTAACGATTGTTATCACTTTGCCATCGATGGTAACAATGAATTCCCCGTAGTGATTATGTTTATCCTTCAGATAAAAATCTGGAATGCAGTGAGTGGAGGTATGACCAGCAGAAGCTGATGATAATGCACGTCATAATTCCGATGTAGAGGATTTACTGATGGGTGACTTAATTGTGATAAACGTCAGTGAAAAAATTCCACGAGACTCTGATTTTTTTTCTGAGATTTTTCTTCCTGGAGGCGAGGAGATTTGTCCCAGTTTTTGTCATGGGCAATTGATGATTGTTCCCTGGGGCTGTTAACTAAACGCGGACGAGGTTTATTTGTTTATTTTTAGTGTCTCGAGTCACCAAGGTGGAATAGTCAGGGATGGGGGACAAGGCTGTGAAGGACCCAGTGATTGTTTACAAGGAAACTGTAGGCGGTCCCAATGGGCCTTCGCTTCCTGTCCGATTTTCGGAAATGAATTTGAGAATGTTTGCTTCGAATCGTGGGAGAGATTAAAATTTTTTTTCACTTCACTGTTGAAAAAAAAAAATATTGAAAATGAATAAAAAAATAATTTTAAAAGTTGTTGGAAATATTAATTGAAATTCCATGGAAATAAAATCGATTTAGGCAGAAAACAATGAAATCTTAATGAAATTTCAAGTTTTTGAGCAGTAGAAAAAAGATAATTCCTAAATTTGTTTGAATTTTCAATGAAAACCTTAATATTCAGGTCCAAATTACCCTGAATTTTCAAATAATTGGAAATTCGTGGTGACTGTGTCTATACCTCTGTCTAGACATGAAAATTTTCAAAGAAGCATTTCCCTTAATTTACCCAAATTCCTGGAATCACTCCATCTTTCTCACACAGGGAATTAAAACCTAATCCTCAAAACTTTCCCATCATAAACATTTCATCCTAACCATAAACCGAAGCCCAAATGCACTCCACCACAAATGCAAGAATGTATTCAGCGAAATTTTCCGGATTTGTTTTCATTCATTGAATTGTGATTCATTTTCATAAAATAATTAAACTGGAATTGAAAGTTTCGATTTTAAAAAATCATGAAAAAAACTGTCGGAAAAATCATTGAAATTTCATGGGAGAGAGAGACATTAAAATCGATTTAGGCAGCAAAAAAATTAAATTAAAAATTTTTGAGCGGCAGAAAAACGAGAATTTCTTCAATTCATTTGAATTTCTACGGAAAACCTGAATATTCAGGTCCAAATTACCCTGAATTTTCAATTTATCGAAATTTAAAGAATATATTCACCAAAATTTTCCTGATTTGTATTAATATTCATGAAATAATTAAATTAAAATTCACAGTTTCCATTGATTTTTCTGAAAATTGCAAATTCATTGAATAGTTCACGATTCAACAGTTTCATCATTAAAAATCTAGTGAAATTTCATATAAATCGGTCATTATTAAAAATTTCAATTTTTTTTACCTAAAATTTCAGGAGTAATTTATAAATAATTCGTGTCATACAACTAATAACGACTAAACTGATAGCCTAATGGCAATTAATCCCATCACGTTGAAGAAAAAAGTCACCAGATCAGATCAGTCGTGAATACAACAGCCATTACATCCTTAATTGAGCCATTCCACTCCCCACCGAGCTCTCAAATCCAACCCCGTAATAATTCCTGTTTTTTAATTTACGCTACATGTGTCCGAGGCACTCCGAAACATCTGCAGATGCAATTTAGGGGGCCCCTCTGCGCTCTCAACGCTCACTCGCCCCCTAAACACCCATCAAAATGTTAGAGAAGACGTGTGCCCACGTATTTCTGGGAATTATACTCCATAAATAGCAACCAGCGAAAGATTCAGCGGGTACGTTACCTGGAATCGTTGGTCTTAAGTTCTCTCACTCCCTCCCCCTCGCCTGCCTCCCATAGACCGCGCGCCGATTGAGTCACGATGTGGATGAGTTGCCCAGTGGGAATCAGAGACGACCCGGTAGAGAAATGAGATTCTTTGGATGTTGGGATGACGTCTTTTCACAACTTTGCATTTTAATGTCATTTTTCTTCCTTTCGCGTGACGATATCGGAGATTGTGAGTGGATTATTGAGAAGGCTGGGAAAATTCGTCTTGATTTGTTAAATACATTGCGAGAAAATAAATTCCTTCGGTGAATAAATTTTTTACATGCATTTCGATCAACAAATCCAGTTTTAATCATTTTTTCATCACTCGTGTGTAAAATTTCACTTTACGCACTTGGTGATGAAATAGTATATTTCGTAACGAGTGCAAAAAAGTGTTTTTTGGCAAGTGGGAGGTTTATATCACGAGCCGAAGGCAAGTGATATAATCCCAGGAGCTAAAAAACATTTTTTCACGAGTTACGAACAATATTTTTCATCACAATGTGGCGGAAATTGGACTTTTAGGCACGCGGAGCGTGCCGAAAAGTTCACTTTTCGTCACAGCGTGATGAAAAATAGGGTTCGAGACTTGTGGAAAAAGTGTTCTTTGACTCTTGGGAGCGTAGCACTCGCATTCGGCGAGCACGCACACCTCTCACGGGCCAAAAATAGTATCTTATGTCATAAGGCGATAAAAGTATTATCTGGCGAATGTGAGTTTATAATCCGAGGCGAAGGCGAGGATTATAATCACATTCGCCAGTTAATGCTTTTATCGCCGTGTGACATACGATATTTTATGTCGTTGGGCCCGAAAACCGCGATCTAACCGAGCGAAGCGAGGTTAGAAGCGCGGTTTATCGGGCCTAATGACATGAACAGTTTTACGCACTCGTAGTGGCTCCATCTAGCCGCAGGCGGACTACTACAAGTTATTAAAATCTCGAAGACGAGGCTCGAATATAATGAAAAAATCAATTGCCCAATGGCAATTAGAGACAACTCGTTAGAAAAAGGAGATTCCTTCGCTCTCGGGATGACGTCTTTCCACAACTTTGCATTTTAATGTGATTTTTCTTCCTCCGGAGTCTGACGATATCGGAGATTGTGAGTGGATTATTGAGAAGGATGGAAAAATTCGTTTTGAATCGTGAAATACGTTGCGAGAAAATAATTGGTGAAAGAATTTTTTACATGCATTTCGATGAATAGTTGTCTTTTTTTTATTCAGCAATTGCGGTGGAATTTCCCTGACATTTTCATTATATGTAGACGTTATGCGAAATTGATATTCTGGACTCTATGATATGGATTAAATTTTTCAATCATCATACTATGACCAACAAATCTAGCTTAAAACCTTTTTGCCTGGTTTAATAAATTTTTGTCAGGTAACCGTTTCACTGTGATTTTGAAACTGTAAATTTCAGATGAATTATTCCATGAAAATGAATAGAAGTCAGGAAAATTCAAGTAAAAAATAGAATTTAATGTCATTGAACTGAAAATTACTTCTAAAATATCTATGAAATTTCAATTAAAAATGAATTTTAAAGAAGAAATTTAAAAAAAATGAAATTTCATGGACAATTAAATTTTCAATTAAAAAAAAGAAAAACACCTGAAAAAAAATTTGGAAGTCTACCTCTTGGGAAAGACTCATACAATAATTAAAAAGTCGTCAATTTTGGGGAAAAAATTCGACTAAATAAATTCAATCGGCGAATTTCATGCTTAAAACTCTCGAAATCGATGATTTATAAAATTTCGTTCCCTTTATCAATAATCCCAATGACGCATAGTATTGTAAAATAAGGGCATACCGCAATAATTCGTAGAATCCACGTAAACCGCTTACAATGATACCAATGCTGGTGGCTCGAGGCCCGAGGTTGCAATCGATTCCCTCATACTTCCAATCAAAGTGAGTACATAAACGCAACTTGGTTCGTTATAATCTAAACCCCCTGTGGGCGGAGATTGTCAGGAGGTAAATCTCCTTGCATCGTTCGGGTAGTCCCAGGTATATAATACAGTATATTCTACCCTCACATGTGGATACATGGGAGACTGCAGAATGGCGTGGAACGCCCACGGGACTCTAACCCAACGAGTTCTTTGAAATTGACTTTTCCCTGCTTTATTTTCTACGCTGCGGTTTAGTATGCATCTCGAGTTATGGACCCCAACCACCAGATATGGGAGGCATTATATGCATCAGTGAGGGAGAGAATTAATCGAATTTCGAAGAAATTGTATTTTTTTATTAATATTCATCAGAAATGCGAGAGTTCGGGGAAGCGAGTCGTGGAATGCTGATGCTGAATTTTTTCAAATTGGGAATTTTAATTATATTTGATGTAATATGAGTCAATGACCTAAAAAAAATTTTCAATTTGTATGAATTTTTTTTTACTTTCACTTTCACTCAAGAAAGCGAAGACATGGTTTGTTTTAATTTTCATCCATAAAAATATCTCCTGACATTTCCTCTCAAAATCAATGAATGAAGAAAAAAACCGAGATGAATTAATAATTCATTAAATCATCAAATGACTTTGTCACCACATTTTACGACTTAATTCGCGGAAATAACCTTTCACTGCATAAAAAACGATTGGTTTAGGAAGAAGTAATTGTATCCATGTAAAAAGCCACATCCATATTGATTCTGTATTTTTAAAAGTTAATATTCATCAGAAAATTCAGTTAATGACCCCAAAAATTATTCAATTTGTATAAGACTTTTTTCTATTATCGTTCTCACTCAAGAAAGTCCAGATATTTTTCTCTTATTTTCTTCTTTAAAAAAATACCTAGGAATTTACCCTCAAAATCAATTAAAAAAGAAAAAACTGAGATAAATTCATAATTCATAAAATCGTCAAATGATTTTGTCACCACATTTTACGATGTAAAAGGTCACACCACCATTGATGCTGCATTTTAAAAATTAATATTCATCAGAAAAATGAAAGCTACGGGAAAAGAGTCGCGCAATGCAGATGCAGATTTTTTAAAATTGGTAATTTTAATGATTTTCAATGTAATATAAGTCAGTGACCCCAAAAAATTATCTAATTTGAACTCGAATTTTTTTTACTCTCGTTTTCACTCAAGAAAGTGAAGATATATTTTTTTCTTCTCTAAAAAAATCTCAATCAACAAAAGAAGAAAAAAAACCGAGATAAATTCGCAATTCATAAAATCCTCAAATGACTTTGTCACCGCATTTTACGACTTAACTCGCGGAAATAACCTCTCAGCGCATAAAAAACTGATTGGACTAGGAGGAAATAATTTCGCAGATGTAAAAGGCCACATCGCCATTGATTATGTCCCGATATATTTTTTCGAAACCAGCACACTTCTCCAAAACTCGTTAAAGTCACTATCGGTAACGACTTACCGGAACCCAGTCCCCAGCGCGTCGTATAGCTCAAGTTCTTTCGCCTCCCTCTCTCTCCCGATTTTTTATACACCCGTTCATGGTATAGAGTTGACCCCGTAGCGCTGGAAATACAGATAGGCCACTCCGTCGATTCCGGCTAAACCATTCCCCGGGTGATCAACAACCACGCCCTGGATTTCGCGCAATTTTAGTCCTTGCAGTTTTTTTTCCCCCGCATATCACGAGAAATTGGTATTTATATTGTTCCGGGGGAGATTGAATGGCACGCGAAGAACTGACGAGTCGTCACACGAAATCATTTAATCCTATAACGCGATTGGTAATTGATCGTGGCAATGACCAATTGAAAATTAGTGAATCAAATTATTTTCAGAAGCCTCTGGGGTAAAAAAAAGCTTCTGAAATGCGGGAAAAACTTCGCGCCGCCATCTTGCTTGGATACCCCCTCCCCCTGCCGCAAGGGGCTTCAAAGATGGCGGCGCCTCCATCTCGCGTTTTCAAAGCCCTCTTAAAATTATTTATCCTCTTCAAAATATCCTCAACTCACTTCATCCGGTTTTTATAAAGAGAACGAAATTTTTGAGACATTTTTCAGGTTTTTTTATCCAATTTCGCCTGAGTATTCACAGCGCAAAGTTTAACCCGTTTTTTTTCGTTTAATTGACGATTTTTTTCGAGATTATCTTTAGAATTGAAACTGTGTGAGCGAATTATGGTAGACTTGACTCCCCGAAAATGTACGCATTATTTAAAAAAATAAATGTGACAATTAGCCTAAAATTTCTAGAGCCATTACAGGATTGGAAACAAGAACATTGAAAAAAAAATTGCGTGATTCCTCACTTTATCCTCCGAGAATAGAAAACTTCATGACGTTGATGGACACATTTTCACGATCAAACAAGAAAAAATCCTCGACTCTTAAAAAGTCTTCCCCGAAAATAAATCGTTATTCATCATGTTCACGGTTTCGATCTCATTCGTCGAAGCTCACCTGCTTATTCATACGCACAAGACTCCTGCCACGATCCTTTCCTCTTATTTTTTTCCTCCTCATTTTTTACAATTCTTTTTTTTTCGAATTCTCCGGATCGTCATTACTCGCACCGCCTCGAGTTTCAAGAACGCTTGCTCGCTCTGCACATCGATCATCTTAGGAAGCCAGGGGCTCTGTCTCGCATTTATACCCCTCTACTCTTTTCTCAAGGCATCATGAGCCCTCTACCTAGGCCCGAGTGAACATCGATTCTCGGTATAATCTCAATAAGTCACGATAAATATTTTTTCATGGATATAAAAGTGCGGGAATTTCCATGGTGAATAGAAATTCCATTGTTCGGAGATTGTGAAGAAAAAAAAATGGAAATCGTGAGAGGGAAATTTATAAAATAATACCTGCCTCCTGTGAGGTTTGAACTCACGACCCCTGGTTTACGAGACCAGTGCTCTACCACTGAGCTAAAGAGGCGAAACGATTTGCAGCTTTTTTTTAATGCATCTTAAAAATTTTATCTGTTATTTCCACCTACAGTTCATAGTTGCCGGATTAATTATTTGATTAATAATTTGTTTCTCGTTAATTTTGATTGTCGAAATTAAATTCAGTAGCGAAGTGGTAAAACGATATAAGTCAATTTTGATTATTGACCAGTTTTCAATGAATATCTTGGAATCTAAGGAAGATAGCGAAATTTTCATAATTACATTTGTTATAGCTCTCAATCGGCTCTACAAAAAAGGTTATAACAAAAATTCTGCTTTCTCCTTTAGATTACGAAATATTCATTGGAAACGACTTTTCAAAAATTGATCCCTGTATCACATGCAGAGGAACTAGATGCAATGCTCTTATGTCTTTCCCTCACATTTTTCTCCGCCTTTGGCTCATCCGGTCACCCATCCACTCAGCAACCACACTCACCACTGCCTGACTCTATACCTCACTCAAGCAAACATAAGAACTCGTCATCTCGAATTTCCATTCATCCAGCATTCATTCTCAACTCATATGTGAACGTGAAATCGCTAAGTGGAACGTGCCTATCACGCTCGTCAATCTCTCTCAGAAATGAGAAGATCACCCGAACGGACGAGAGCAAAGATCGATAGGCGGATTGGCCGCGACCCGAGCTAAAAAAAAACACAGACGAAAAAAAATCTGATAATTAATTTTTTCCTTCCCAGTGGGAGATTTGGATTCTCTCCTGATCAATGGGTGGTAACGACCTTAAACAGTAAACTCTGAGCACTTCCAGGAAGCTCGGAATACGTGAAACTTACGCGGTGCCCCGGGAATTTTGATAACGATTGATCCCACGACTGATAGAAGCACTTGCCTCCATGTCGATTGTCTTCCCAGAATAACAGGCCGCTACGGCGCTCTGTAATGCCGCTCTGATAATAAAATTATGAAATATTCATTGTTAGATGATTATTTCTGAAAGTTTAAGTAAAAAATCCTGAAATTTCGAACATTTTTTTGGGTTTTACTGGAATTTTAAGGAATTTCTTCATTGAAAATTTACAATTTCAAGAGAAAAAATTGATGAGAACTCTGAATTTCAGCCCAATTATTCCATGAAAATGAATAAAAATTGATTGATTTTTGTATTTGTTTTTTTAATTCACAATTCAAGTAGAAAAAACTGAAATTTCATTAAATTTTTAGTGAAATTTCCAAATATGCTGTTACTGACAAATCAGTCAATTTCTGAAATATTCAATGATTTAATGTTCAATTTTCTTAAAGAGTTCCCGAAACACAAAGCCTGTATTTCATTGAAATTCCAAAATGAAGAACAACCTACAGAATAAACTGTAAGGTTTAAAATGCGTATGAATAAAAAAAACTTCCAAGAATGTTGCAAATTACAATTTCACGAATTCCAATTCGTAACATCGGAAATTCAAATGCAGCAACTGCTCCCAAAAAATTTGATAGTGTTTCATAAGAGAGAAAAATAGATTACAATTATTCACCGAAATAGAACTCCCGTGAATGTGCCATGAAATTGACTGTCACATCGACCCACATACTTTATCATTTTTTTCCAACGTGTCACAAATGCACTCTATTTCAGCATTTCTGGGTAAAGACAGAGTGCAGTGTGAGTTGCATTTTTGGCGCGTGATTTCACGCAGGAGAAGACCAGCTGGCAAATCTGGGGGAGAATCAGTTTGGCACAGTGTGAATAATTTACAACGACTGAGACTTCACAAAGTGAAAATTCAACGAGTCGGTTGGAATTAATACGATGGCTCTGTTTAACACTGTCTATTCTAATTTTGTACTGTAAATCAATCTGTCATGATTTATTTGTCATTATTCATGGGGTTTTCATTAGTCACGAGTGGCGAAAATAATGTGATTCATCAGGATTTATTTTTGCATTTGGGGAATGATGCATTTGTTCCCATATTTATTCCCTATTTTTCTAATATCGTATGGATGATTATGTGTTTTCAGTTGATAATCATCTCTTTCAATTTTTGTTTTTTTTTGCATTCTAATTTTATTGTTTTCGATCAATTCATGAATTACGCGCAGGGACGATTGGGGTTATCGTCGAAAATTAATTTTATTGAGTCACTTAGAGTTGGTGCATTGTTATTGATACATGGAGAGATGGAAAGTTAAGCAGCGCTGAGCGCGGTTGACAAATGGACGGGTTATCACCCCAAAAACTCATAAGTGTGTTGAAATACCCTACGCATAGCATACTCTACGCAAAGTTTATTTTTGTAATTTTGCAAAAAAAAAATTACGATTTAATAATGAAATATTCACGATCGATTAATCTTCGTCTTCTATTCGCTTTTAATATTTATTTTCGATTTTTTTGTGATATCGTATGGAAGATTCTGTTTATTTAGTTGATAATTATAATCTCTTGTTTGTATTTTTTTACATTCTAATTTTATTGCTTTTGAAGCAATTTATTATCGCTCCCATGGACAATTGTGATTATCGTCGAAAATTAATTTTATTAAGTCACTTAGAGTTGGTGCACTGTTATTGATACATGGAGAAATGTATGGAAAGTTGAGCAGCGCAAGGCGCGGTTTACAAATGGATGGGTGATCACCTGAAAGACTCACAAGACTATGCTTTCGAATTCCTAGAAATTGTCATTCAAAATTCAGTTTTACAATTGTGCATTAAAAAAATAAGATTTAATAATGAAATGTTTGCGATCGATTAATCTTCATTTTAGACTAGTTGCTTTTTGAATTTAACTTTGATTTCAGAATTTTTCTTTGTCGTTAAAAAAAAATTGATGATTATAATAGCGGTACAATTTCAAGGCTCTTGAGTCACTCAAGCCTAGCGTAGTGTCATCAATTGATAACCAGATGCGTGGAAAACTCCCGCGTGGAAAACGCCCGCAAAAAATTATAAAGAAGAGATTGTTTCAGTGGAAATGTGTAATATGGTACTTTTTTTAATCGTTATTTTACATCGCTTCGACCCGGTTAGGGTATATTGCGATGATGATCAAGACTTTAAATGGTTAGATCGCACACCATTCTACCCGGCCGGGATTTGAACTTGGAACCTTTCGCATGTGAGGCAACGAACTTACCCACTGCGCCAAGCCACCTCGCAACGAAATGGAAATTTTAGATTTCATTGAAAATTGCGTAAAATTCCAAATTTTTGAGCATCAGAAACGCGAGAATTCCCCAGGTTACTTGGATTTTCCTTAAAAATATGAGTATTCAATTTTCATGATATAATTTGACTAAAAATAAAAATTTTCAATTTTTCCATAAATTTTTCAATTTTTAGGGACGAAATTCCTTGAAATTTCAGTAAAAATATAATTCAGAGTTGTCCTTGATACAAACATGTTACAAATAAATGGATATTTTTTTTATCGTTATTTTCCATCGCTTCGACCCGGTTCGGGTATACGGCGATGATGATCAAGACTTTAAATGGTTAGATCGCACCATTCTACCCGGCCGGGATGTGAACTCGGAACCTTTCGCATGTGAGGCAACGAACTTATCCACTGCGCCAAGCCACCGGGCTATGGTACATCATTCATATTTTTCCATTCGCTGAAAGAAACTAAAATTGAACCAATATTTTTGGTTCCATGTGTATACCCTCTCGGGTTTTTACATTTTGTTCCCTTACCTATCTGCGTTACCATGAGCCGACTTACTTTATCTCCAACTGCACCCCATTCGGGATTGGACTGCCAGGGAAACCATGGAAAACCTCAGTCGTGCAGCCGGCCGATAATGCAGGGATTTCACTGTATCCATTGGTCATACTGACTCAATGGGCACAGTGGTTCTCTACATTCGTGCCTAGCGACTGTAGTCCCACGCGTTTAGATTGAACCAATATTTCATACGCTTTTAAATTAAGAATTCACCGATCCCCAAGAATTCATTAATTATAATTAATTTTTGAATGGAACTCAGGCCTTCACAGGTTTGAATTTGAACAATTTGAACCTAGATATTGAACCGTTAGAAAGCATCTTAAAAATCTGAAAAAATCGAAAGTTTACTTTTGGAGAAAGTTTCATGGAATAATTTAAAAACTGTCATTTTTTCAAATTACGAGGATTTTCTATAAATAATTTACAACCAATCATTTTTCCACCTAAAAATCATTTGTTCGAAATCGTAACAGATTTATTCATATTCATGACTAAATGCTGATTGTCATTGTTTCCCATAAAGGTGCACGATGCAAGCCATAATTTCCAACATTAAATTTGTATTATTATTTTGTAATAACATGACTAGACATTGATTGAAACGTCTCTTCTTTTGACAATTTAATCAACGTTGTTGTTATTTCTCCAAAATCCCCTGACTCCTATCGAGATATGTGTGAACATCCCTATTCATAACTCTAAATGTTTAAAAAACAATAATTCTGTGTAAAATGTAGTTCAAATGCCGCTGAATATTCATGATTTTTCTCACGCAATTCAATTACCAAATTCGATGATGGAAAATGGTTGAATCTATAGTCTGGTCTGTACCAAACTGTAGAAAAATACTTGGATACCCTTAAGCCACCCGAGGCTAGGGTAAACGTAATGTCTTTTTCCCTCACATCAACTGACCCCCAACCCCAGCCCCCAAAGATCCCCTCGCCAACCATCACAAAGCCCACAATGTTTTATTCATCCTCCAAATGCCCAAGAATCAAGCCCAAACGAAAAAAAACCCTCGACGTCACTCACCATGACAAGCGTGACGTCTGAATCGCTTCGGATGGCCTGAGCGTCAGCCAAGGGGGCCCCGATGTAAAAACAACATTGCAAATCGCAACCAGAACAAAAAAATGAATAAAAACCAGCAGGGAGAAAATTCAGAGAGACTGCATTGCGCAGTCATCGGCTCCCTCCTCATAGTTTCGCGATATTCCACGAATTGTTGACAGTCCAACTCCACTATTCCCAAGCGATCTCGCTGAGACTTCCCAGAATCGTTTGCCAGTGCGCAGGTTAATTCAGTCACCGAAGACAACTCAAGACTACAAACGCCTCTGTACAGTATTCATTGCTGTTATAATTGCAAATCCCCGAGTCGAAAAGTGTCGCCATAAACTCCTGTCCCAAAGAATTATCCCCGAAGTAATTTGTTTTTACTATCATGAGAATTGATTATATAATCTCTTTGGACTTGACCCAAGTGCCTCAAGTACTAGCATGAAACAAATGTAATTCAAACTGATAGCACTTTTTTCCAAGAGACCATTATTGTTTATCGTTCTTTACGTAACCTCAACATTCCTCGAATTTCATTTGACGTATGAGAATGCATTGACATTCCGGGGAAACGGCGATCGCAGCACTCAACCCTGGGGCAATTACTCCATTTTTTATTAATAAGTTTGTCTGAATAAAGAACCAAAAATAAGGTTTATTTTCATTTTTTCATTTTTAGTCAAATCACTTTCTTCAATTTTTTTGACGTAGAAATTATCGACTTTAATTGTTGAGACTTGGAGGAATTGACAGGAGGTGATAAAAATGATAATTTTTCGATCATTTTTTAATCATAAAAAATTATTTGCGCATAAAACAAGAAAAATAAGATCTATTTTATTTTTTTAATTGTCAATTAATTCTCTTTTCTTAATTTTTTATGTGGAAAAAGTTGAAATTGATTATTTAGAGTTGGAAGAACTGATAGGAGTTAATAAAAATGATAAAAAAAATTTTTTGCAGAGAACATTTTAAGACGATCATTTTTCAATCATTTTTTTTTATTATAAAAAATTATTTGCGCATAAAACAAAAATAAGATCTATTTTATTTTTTAAATTGTGAATTAATTCTCTTTTCTTAATTTTTAATGTAGAGAAAATTGAAATCAATTATTTAGAGTTGGAGCAGTTAATAAGAGTTAATAAAAATGATCAAAATTTTTTTTGCAGAGAACGTTTTAAAATAATCATTTTTCAATAATTTTTTTTTTCGTACAAAATTATTTGCATATAAAAAAACAAAAATAATATCAATTTTCATTGTTTAATGTTCAATTTTTTAATTTTCAATCTAATCTCTTTCTTAAATTTTTCAATGCAAAAATGATTGAAATTAATTGTTTAGAGGCGTTAATAAAAATTATCAAAAATTTAGTTAGCAGAAAGCGTTTTAAAATTATCATTTTCCAATCTTGTTTTCATCATAAAAAATAATTTCCACAGTTGTTCATCGTTTTATGCATAACCAACATTTCTCGAATTTCATTTGACGTATGAGAATGCATTGACATTCCGGGAAACGTCGATCATAGCATTCAACCCTGGGGCAAATAGTCCATTTTTTAAGCAGTGAGTTTATTTTCCTTCATTCCGTACTCAGAAACATAACGAAACAGAATGATATCTGCTGAAAAATTCCCATTCACGAATTCCCTAAACCACAAATTACATTCCCCACATTTTCCAGTTAAACATTAGTTTATTTATGTACAGAGGCACGTAGTATCGTCGGATCAATGAGAGATCTGTAATGTGGGTTAACGAGTTCACGGGAACGTCCTTCATGCGCTCGTACGTTGGAATGAACGAGGATATAAAAAAGCCAACAAAAAGTGTTTTGAAAAAAAAACGGGAAGACCTTGACGTTGATGAATCCTCATGTATGAAGTTGTTTCAGAATCTCTCGATCGAGGCGAGAATTCCGTGAATTCATAGTTTATTTTTACATCACTTTCCACAGGAAAAACAACACTTATGTGCATATCGCATTTTTATTGCAATGAAAATTGATGGAAATAGAACGCAACGATAATTGTGACTCATTAAGGATATCCAAGTATCCTTTACAGTTTGGTACAGACCACACTATAGATTCAACCATGTGAAATTATCAAATTCGTCAATTAAATTGCGTGAGAAAAATTTGAAAATAAATCATGAATATTCGGCGTCATTAATATTACGTTTTACATAGAATTATTTTTTTAAACATTTGTTGGATATAAATAAATAATTGAAATTGTTTCAACTTTTGGAAATCTTATTTTTGCTTCCGAATGGATGAAATTGAATTTTTTTTTTCAAATGTAGGTTTTTGAATTTTTTCGAAAATCGGCTTTCCCACGATAACTAAAAAAAATGTGCTAAATTGATTGAATGATTGCTTGAAAAATTTGTTTGAAGGCGATGGCAATAATCGTTATTTTGATTTATTTGAAAATTTGCAAAAACTTGGTATTTTTAAAAAATTAGAATTCCGGGGATATTTGAATATCATGCTTCAAATGAATTCAATCATAGCTTAAAATGTTTGTTTCAATGCCATTCAGTCGAAGTTAAAAGATGATAACGATAGTTACATTGGTTGATTTGATTTTTAAGATGATTATTGAAAATTTCGAATTTTTCATGAATTTTCCTGAAAGTGACCTTTCTGATAGTTTCTTCAAAGGTGATGTTTCAAATTTATTCAAGTATGTGTAAATAAAATTTTTGTATTAACATTTCAGCGAAGGGCTAAGGGGAGAGATAGAACCGTAAAAAAGACAATCGGTTGTATAGAAGAAAGGGATAATGAGAATAATGATGATGATAACATTCAACTAAGTTGAAAATCTGACAAAATTTGTTAAAAAGAAATCTTATTCAATTTAATAAAATGAAATAAACAATGAATTATACATGATAGAAGGGAATGATGTGCAAAATGACCATTCGGAAGTATATTGCTAATTTATTAACAAAAATAACTATACTATATGCAATACCAGATCAATTTTCAGAACTGAATTCTGAACATGAACAAATTTGTTATGATGCCGAGTAAACGATTTTTATGGTTGACAATTAATTGTTTATAAATTATTTGTAGAAAATGCTGGTAATTTTCAAAAATTGCTCTTTTCAAATTATTTTTTCAATCTTCCTCCAAAAGTAAACTTTCCAATTTTTTTTTTAGATTTTTAAAATATTTTCTAGCAGTTCAATATTGAGTTTAAATAATAAAATCGTGTTCCGGAAGCTTAGGGTCAAACTTAGGGTTCGGAAACAGGGAAATAGAAGCTCCGATATTCGACTACAAAAGTAGAAAAAGCATTTCGCTGGAGAAAAAATAGCCAAAGCCCTTGGATATCCTCAATACTTCTCGGAATAGCGTTTGAAGTTCAGTCTACCCAATTGGTGTGTCATTGCCGAATAGACAGTGGTGACGACCCAGCAATATTTATTTTTGTCCTAATCCTGAGGCTGTCAGACGCCAAATATTTTACGGGAGACAAAGCTCGAACGATCGATTCTATATACGTGGGGTTTAAATATCTGGTTCCGAGAAATTCTTCAACGACGAAAGGGAAATGGAATTAAAGCACGAGTGGATGATACGTCAACATCTGACGTAAATGTCGACGGAGTAATTCGGATGCCTCGTGGGATGTTTGGCCTTTACGTCATGTTGACGATTTTTCGAATGAGTGGAAGGTCGAATTAGGAAGGAGACGTGAATTTCCTGTTAGGAATGTTTATTCGAGACCACAAGCAGTCAAAATTATTCTCATTTTTTATTCATTCGTGAGACAGAGTTATTGGAAAATGCTAAATCAGCTGTTTTTATTTTTACGATTGGAGGCTTTTGATAACGAGGGAAATTATAGTTGAAAGTTTTTCGTTGAAACTTCCGGCAGAATTCTTTGAAATTTCTATTACTTTGTTGTTTCAGCGGAATTTCACAGAATTTCGTTATTTGAAATTCAAAATTTCAAGGAAAAATAACTGAAAACTGTAAATTTTCGTTCAATTATTCCATGAAAATTAATGAAATTGAATTTTTAATTAATTTAGAATCCAGCGTAATTTATTACTAAATATCCATGTTTTTATTAAAAATTACCGACGGCGGTGGCTGTGTGGTTAGAGTGTGGGATTGGCATGCGGGAGACCCGGGTTCGATTCCCGGCTGGGGGGGGGGCAAATTTTGTGACACTCTAAATCTCACGATTTCATTGTCGAGCGGGAGTCTCGCAAGAAACGACTGTACCTGGGCAGGTTTTTCCCTCAAATGAGGTTTTCCCTTGTCCTTCGGCGAATGCGGTACAGGGAGTTGAGGGGTGGGAAGAAAACAAATCGTAAAGACCCGAAAGGGTATACGAGAAGAAAAAAATTATTAAAAATTGAAATTTCATTAAATTTCCAGTAAAATTTGAATTTTAGTTCAATTACTCCATGAAAATTAATGGAATTGAATTTTTAATTAGTTGAAAATCCAGCGTAATTTATTACTAAATATGTTTTTATTAAAAATTGAACGTTCCTTCAATATCCAATAAAATTTGAAATTTCGTTATTTCTTAACTCTAAATGGAATTCAATGTCACATATAATTTTCGATTTTTTCCTAAAACTGTCAGCCGTGCGCAGGAAAATTCAACGAAATATAAACTTTCCGGTTTTTTTACTTAGAAAATGAAGAGATAATTTTCCCATCCTTTCTCTCAATTATCGTACGTACATCGTTACTTTCTGGGTAACTCAGTACTGATAATTCTTATCTCATCGAGATAATGTTTTCCTCATCGTGTTCCGAATAATTGGATAACGCTCTATTGAAATAACCCGAAAATGGTTTTTATCGCGAGCCGCTGGGTCACGTATGAAATTTCAGCGGAGGCCGACAAAGAGATGCATTATCACGTGATTCTCGGTACAGTGAGCAAACAAAAAGGAGCAAGATGGTACCGATCGTTGAGGATTCTCGCAAGACTCGCGGAGACAGAGAGGGCTCGGGCACTTGCGGAAGACCACGATTCTCCGTAAGTCCTTCGTGCTCGGTCCATGAACTCGAGGTGGATTAAAATTTTGGTTTGAGGGGGGAGTGNTTGGGGGGGGGGGGGGAGTGAGAACGGGAGCAAGATGAGGGGTTCTGGGAGAACGTCGTGACCTCGGAGAATTGCTAGATTATTGCGAGATGTGCACAGAGAAGAAAACAAAAATTTATTCTGCTATCAAATTTGTTTCAGAGATACAAATGTCCGAAATTTCCACCCAAATCTTATTACGAATTCTTGCAATAAGTTGTAACAGTTCCTGAATTTTCAGGGAATTTTGACATTAGAAATTCACAATTTGATGACGAATTCTGTGGCTAAAAAAATTTGAATTCTATTCATCCAAAATAAAAGGCTGAGGCGATTTTTTTAGAATTCTCCATTCAATTCATTTCATCTTGATAGCAGCTTTCATTGAACGATTAAAGATAGCTAAGTATTTTTTACGGTTTGGTACAGTATAGAATCAACCATTTTCAATTATCAAATTTGTCAATTAAATTGGGTGAGAAAAATTTGAAAAAAATCATGAATATTCGGCGTCACTCAAGTTACATTTCGCGTAGAATTATTTTTTTATCATTCGTTATTTATAAATAAGTAATTGACGTTATTTAAACTTTTGTTACGATTCGCAACAATTGATTTTTATGGTGGACAATTGATTGTTTATAAATTATTATTCATCGAAAATGCTCGTGATTTAAAAAATTGCAAATTTCAAATTATTTCATCAATCTTTCTCCAAAATGACTCTCAAATAACTTAAATTCCCTGAATTTTGGTTTTTCCGAGACAAATTGGAATTCATTTCAACCCAACAAAAATAACTAAATGTTTCAAATCAAAAATTCCAGAAAACGCTTGAACATTCCAGCCAAAATTTCCAAGGAATGTTCAAAAGTAACGCATAAACTGGCCGAATATTTATTCATAATAAAGAAAATTTAAAAAAATCCATAAATATTCGTTACAGAATGCAATTTCCCCACGCAATTTCATCTACCTAAAAGCCAAGGGCACCCCGTAACTCATCCAGGTGTAATCTCCCATGCCATTTAACTTTTGGACCGAAGGTAAAATTTACTCGTGCATTCTCCGAATCATGCGCCTAACCGCAGTACATACACCAGCTTGGGGGGAAATAAACGTGCGGCCTCGGTTTCTTTTACACATGAAAAATCCTTTGTCGTCTGTGCTAAGAGAATTACAAGATTTACACGAAGGGGGGGGGGGAGGGGACCCGGCACACCTCTATCTCCCTGAGACCCGACCAGTCTTTCCCAGAACAGGAACATCGTCTCTGGGTTTGAATACTCGAGGGAACATTGTGCGTTATCTCAAATTTACATTGCGTGATCCTCCTTCCGGGAATTTCAAATATTGCAAGCCTCGACATCAACGAGATTTACAGCCCAATGTCGTATCTGTAGGCAATATAGAGCGGGTGTTTGTCTTTTTATTCGTTTAGATTAATCAAGCGTCGAATGGGGGAGTACTGATAGAAGGGCAATGGAAATTATATGATTCTGCGAGGCGTGAATAATATTCCAAGGTGATTCTAGTCGTCTTTCCCCCATTGAGAGGCCTCGGGAGTAAAAAAAGCTACTAAACTGCGGCGAAAAGTTTGCGCCATGAATTCTCTGCCAAAAGGGGGCGGAAAAATCTGAAAGATGGCTTAAAAAATTTGTTCCCTTTATGGAAACCGAATGAAGTGAGTTGGGAGTGATCCGGAGACGATAAATAATTTTAAGAAAGGTTTAAAAGTGCGAGGTGGAGGTGTTGCCATGTTTAAAGCACCTGGCGGCAGAGGGAGGGGCATCCAAGCAAGATGGAGGCACCTTCACCTGGCGACCACCTCATATTTTTGAAAATTTCTTAAAATTATTAACCACTCGTTCCATCCAGATCTTGAAAAAATAATTTTGTAATTATTTTTCCACTGATTGTTGGAAGAAAATTCATGGCGCGAAGTTTTCACAGCATTTCAGTAATTTTTTTATTGCTGAGGCATCTTAAACCCCTTCAGTACCATAAATATAAAAAAAAATTATAAAAAAACAAATAAAAATCAAGTTCAAGTTTGAATAAAAGCGTAATCATGAGCTAATTAAATAAGCCCATTTGATCCAAATAAAGTTTGTTTAATTGAAGTAAATGATTTCTCAGGTTGAGGATAAGATAAAAATTTGAATAAATAAATATTGGGCATTTCGAATATCAATTTTTTCAAATGTCTGGCGCCATCTCCCGGAGAATGGTGCCACCGATCCTAATTTCCTACAGCCGATAAAACGGTGATCTACTCTCAGAAGAACCCTCACCGTTAAATTTGACATTGTAAGCATCACCTGTTCATCAAGTGTCATTACAATAATGCGCAGTAAACCGAGTCATTGACCCTCCATCGGCTGTTATCACCGATCGCTCACCTCTCGGTTCACGTAAGAACGCAGCTTACCGTCGCTTTACCTAAAATTTCTCAAAAATTCTCAAAACAATCCCATCATTTTTCGCTGTTATTACATAACTAAATGCTTGCTGTGTACGATTGAGTGAGATCGAAACAATAATCTTGTGATCGCACGCATCTCGAGTCGCGTTTTCGATCGTGTCCCTAATCCGAACACTTGCCTCGCCGAATGAATAATAGACTGCTATCATTTACTGAGACAATTGACATCAGTTTACTATTTGTATTCAGTTCAGAACGAAATTCAAAGATCTTACATAAGCGAATAATAATAAATATAAGTTATCCTCATGTATTAAAAATCTGTAAATTGTCTTTTACAGTTTCCTAAATCCCAAGAAATCATTAATTTTGCGTAAAATAAAGATGAGTAAAACACTAATTTAATTTTTTAAGAGTGGCGCTGTCAGACTTATCAAAAACATGTCTTCCGGGAAAAAAATTCAGATTTCATCTAAAAAATGATGCATTCAAGCCAAATGAGACTCTTAATTTTTTCATTTTAGATGACTTTCAACAACATTTTTGTTGGGAATAATAATATATTCATCTTAATGTATATGCTTCAATTGTGAGAAATGAATAATTCATTTATTCTAAATAAATTCTATATTAGAATACGTAAAATATGAAAAAAAATCAATTTGATATGAATAAAAATCAAGTTTAAGCTGAAAAAAAAGCTTCATTCAGAGCTATGTCAATAGACCCCTTCATTTTTTCAGATAAATTTTATTTAATTTACATAAACAATATTTCTAGATGAATTAAATACCCTCGGAATCTTCGAAACAATTAAGAAAATTGAACTAAATGAGACTCTTCATTCGTAATTTCTTCACTCATGTCAACAATATTTTCATTGAAAATTAATGAACTAATAAATTTCATTTCCTTGGGCATGTTCCAACTGTTAGAAATAAATAATTCATTCATTTCCAATAAATCTCGCATTAAAATCAAATAAATGATCGATTTAACGATTTCATTTCTAATTAATGAAGTCTCCATTCGTAGTAAAAAATAAAAACCATTGATTTGACGCGCATAAAAATTAAGTTCAAGTTCGAGAAAATCATTTCATCCATCTTCCCCCAAAAGAATGACTTTCGAATTTTTTTCAGATTTTTAAAATGTTTTCTAACGGTTTAATATCAAGATTCAAATTCAGATGCGCAAAGTTTAAATAATAAAATAAACTTAGGGTCAAATGGGGGTGAAATGAAAGCTCTGATATTCCGACTACAAAAGTAAAAAGCATTTTACTGGAGAAAAAAAATTGCCAAAGTACTTGGATTTCCTTAAACGTCATTCTGGCGCCATTCAGCCAATTTTCCCGTTTTTTGTAAATTTCTGGCAAACTATCGATCGGATTGCCGCAAAAAAAGATACTGTTTTTGCTTTTCATCACTATTCAATAACTCCCGACGTTTTATCACTCTGCAATCATTTTTATGCGTTGTTTCTAAACTTTTCGAAAGAAAAACTGCAGTAAATTGTTGTACAGTGCCGAAACCCCGTGCCGAAATCCACTCGATAGTTTCCCACAAACCTCATAAAAGAGAGCAGAACATTCTCGACTTCGCGGGAAAATAAAAATCCCTGATTCCAAATCAGTAGCGAAGTGGTAAAAGGCTTTAAGTCGACTCATCTCTCAGTTGAGTTTTTGCGGATTATTTTCGAATCTAAGAAAGATAGCGAAATTTTCGTAATCACATTTGTTGTAGTATCCAGTCGGCTCTACAGGAAAGGTTGAAACAAAAATTTTGCTATTTCCCTTAGATTCCGAGATATTCATTGAAAACTTGTCAATAGTCAAAATTGACTTGTACCTTACCACGTGGAAGAAAGAAAAACACTCCTCAAAGAGATCAGCAAGAGCAATTGCTCTTGCAGACCTCTCCAGTGGTTTGGGGTTAACCCCAGACCACTGAATATTTAAGATATCCTAAAGTCCCTCAGAAGCAGAAATTAAAGCTATTTCAAAATTCTTCAAAAATTTTTCAATTCAGATATAAAATATGTTTAACAAAGACACTAACTAATTAATTAACATTAAGAGACTATTATACAACTTATATATTTTACTACTATGTATGGGAGGGTGGCGTAAAATGGAACTTTTGACTTTTTAAAAAATATTCATAACTCATACACATATTTATCAATTCAGCTCAGTCTAGGCTCCTCTCAAGGGGGCAGAATCTCCCTTTTCATTGAAAAAAAATGATTCAATTTCATCAACAATTCAGTCATTCATTAGCATTTGAAAAAAAGTAAAAAGTGTCCATTTAACCCCATTGTCCCCCAATGATAAATTGTAATACATTTATTGTACCGTGTTACCACTTGGCCCTTGAAATATTCTTCGCGCTCCGCAGGCCCGTCGCGCGCATTTAACCCCGACATGTCAACAAAAACAAAACATCCCCGAGGTACCCTCACTCGCGCCACCTACTCCACCCAGTATCACCAACCCATCGATTCCCAGTGTCTTGACTCGGCCCTGCTATTCCATAATAAGAAATTGACAAATCTCGGTGACTGGCAGTTGGTGGTTTGCATCCGTTCCACCACCAGTCTCCCCGAAATTGCTCCGCGATACGTGTGTGAGCGATCACCGAACGCGCCATAAACTACACATTCGTCTTCAATCCCCAGCCGCACCCCCACTCCCCGAGCGGACCCTCCCTCCCATAAATTTTTCCAACTATCACAGTCATCTTCTTACCTTTTTACTCTCCTCTCTTTTTTCCGCTCTCTCACTCTCTCTGTTCCCCGATAAATGCACAGCGTAGACCTCATCATGTCGCACACGCGAAACTTGAGGAGTGCGGTGGCTGGAGGTGCGTCCGTCCACCAATGGAAGTGCGGGGTGCGGGGCATTGCTGGTACGGCATCAGGCCGAAACATTGGTATGACAAGGCTAGTGCAATCAGTGACCGGCATCGTAACAGTCAATCGTCGCACCATGGCCGGATCAGCTGGAAAAACTCTCACTCTTGACAATGTTTACTCGAATCTGCGTCGCATGGAGTACGCGGTGAGGGGACCTCTGCTCATTCGAGCACTCGAGATTGAGAAGGAACTTGAAAAGGTAATTAATCTCATTCCTAAACGATTTTTATATTCAAGAAACGCTTTTAGATATTTGAAGGCGATGGGCGTCACTCCCGCGATTTTCGGGGGCTTGTGATTCTGACGTTTTAATTTAAATGATAATTGATTACTGTCTTCGGCGGGCGGGGGGGAGGAGGGGGGACGTTGCGACATATGGTGATTAAGATATTTCAGTTCATTATCGTTGAGATGGAAATTAATTTTGAGAGCATTTTAGTGATGCGGGAGTGAAGCAGCTGCGTGACCCACATAAATTATCGAGTGATGTTCAATCTTATCGGTCGCGGGAGATAAATATTGCCGAGTGGGGAGGGGGGGTGATGTTGAAAAAATGATTTTGGGAGTTTTTTTATTTGTTTTTTAAGCATTTTTAAGGAATAAGTTTACTCCGCTGAGGAATGCATGAGCAGTTATATGAGTGCGTCACGTATTTTCTTCATTTTTTCAGGATCAATTAAATCAATTGGTGTAATTGCTCGTTTGTATTGTGGGAGATTAATGGAAAATAAATGAGTGATGGGTACATAAAGTATTTACTCCAAACATTTCGGTATAGCAATATTATTCACTGAATAGGGGAGGGTGGGGTAAAATGGATCTTTTTGACTTTTTTTAAAATATTCATAACTCAAAAAAAGGTTTATCAATTGAGCTCAGTCTGAGCTCATCGCAAAGGGAATAGTTGGTCTTTCAATTGGAAAATAAAATTATTCGATTTCATGAAGAATTGAACAGGTGATGAACATTTCAAAAAAAGTCAAAGGTAATGAAAGGTGTTAGTTTTACCTCACTCTTCCCTACATTTATTGCCACAGTATTTTCTTCGCGAAATATTTACGGAGAACTTTCAATGCCGTGAGGATCGCCATTCCCCCCTCCCCCC
>NW_021680503.1:128874-132467 GCF_001412515.2 Diachasma alloeum | reverse complement strand
CCCCACAAAGAGCTAATGACATTTTTAGTACCTAGTGATTTCGAGTCGTTCAGTGACTAAAGTTCAGGTCGCGATTGTTGGAAATATGGAAAGAATGTGATTGTAATGTCTGGTTTGATGTTTGAAATGTCTTGTTAGAACGGATGCAACAGTCCTACAGCGGTAGAAACCGAATTAAATTTCCTAGAGAGTTCAGAAGTAATTTGTATAAAATTGTCGAGAGCGCCATTGAATTTTATGTTTCACCGGAATTCAATGGAATTCCAAATTTTTGAGGAGCAAGAGGAGAATTTCTGAGTTTACTTGAATCGAAATGTGAATGCTCAGTGCCGAATAGGATTGGCATAATGTACATTTATATTGAGTTTGGAGTGCTTTTCTTAAGAATTTTTTTCGATTTTTTCTTTTATGAAATATGGAAAGCATGTGTTTCTAATGTCTGGTTTCATGTTTGAAATTTACATTTATGTTGAGTTCAAAATGCTTTTCTTTAGAAAATTAGAAATTTTTTCCATTTTTTTCTGTAATGCTATTACTTCAAGACGTGAATAAAAAAATTCTATCTAAAGAACACTGAACTTTCAATTAATTAAAAATTTAAGAATATATTCATCTAAATTTTTCTGATTTCTATCAATTTTCATGAGATAATTGACCTGAAATTTAAAGTCTTCATTGATTTTTTGATGAAATTGTAACCTTTCAATGACGAAATGCGTGGAAATTTCAGTGGAACTGCATTGTTCAACTACCGCATTTGTCGAGGGCCAAGGAAAAACCTCACATGAGGAAAAAACCTTGACCAGGTACAGTCGTCCCTTGCGAGACTCTCGCTCGGACGCATTGTTTAACTAATTATTTTTTCAATTTCTTTGTATTCACTTTAAAGTTGAACGGATCCCACTAAAATTCTTCAAAACACAGTAAAAAAATACTATCATGAAGAATAATCCTTATTTTCAAACAACAATAAACTAATATCAATTCCCAATTGGGAAGAATACATTGTCATGGAAATTCTCCTTAAACAATAAGTTTTTCATCGTGAACAACATAAAAACAGCTGTGTAGATGTCTCCCATTCTCTTTAAATTCTCAAGAATTTTTTTCAAGTTTTAAAATGAGACTCGATTCATTCAAATTGTGACATTTGGTTAGTAGATATGGCCGACTGGAGACAGACGGTCAGCCCCACTTCTTCCAAATTGATAATCCACGCGAGAAATTATGAAAGAAAAAGAAAAATAATTTCCTTGAAAGAATAATAATCATCTTCATTAAATGATAACGAGAAAATTCTCCTGAAGTCTCAGCAATTTTTATCGTTTTTTACAGTTTCATAATTTTTTGTGTTTTCGTTTCTCTTCCTCAGGTTTATTGATATTTTTTTTCGATGTGTCATTCTCAATATTAATTTTTAATTCTCTCGTTAGTTCAAACTCGACGATCTAGTAGTCTCAAGGCCACTCCACACAGCTGGAATTCAATGCTGAATTTTATTGACGAATAACGTTCCAGAAGTCCAACTTTTACTTTCGTTGATTCAACTAGTCACGTGAAATCGACCCAGCAAGTCGAGCAGTTTCTTATCTTCGTTTTGTTTTTAGATGAAAACATTTTTGTCTGGGATTACTCAATGTTGTGTTGGGGGAGTGAGGCAAAGTCTACTGGGTGAGTTTTTCTCGCTGTTGATGGTTTTTTTTTTAAATGGGAACGCTATCATTTTGGGGAATCGCAGGTGTCACGGCTACGACTAGTTGATTTACAAGTTGTGGTTGTTATAAGGAGGGTAACGTGGGGCAATTATTGATGGAACAACCGCGTTGGGAACTGGGAGTTGACCTAGTTGAAAATTCAAGTCGTGACATTATTTGTGTCACATTCATAGACATTAATCCATAATTTTTTAGTTCAGAATTGAAGTTCATGAGTTGATATCCTCAATAGAATTCTTTCTCACTTTTTTTATTTCTTTATTATCGTTTTTCTTGACTTGTAATCCACATTCCGTTATCAGAAATTATCTGAAAACAATATTTGTGGTAAATTTATATTATCCGAGTAGTTGTTATTGACTTTATGTTACAAGGAGGGTAATTATGATCGGAACAACTGAGTTCGTTCAATAGAATTTTTTCTTATTTTTTTATTTCTTCACTTTTCATTATAAAACAATATTTACGGTAAATTGACAACACAACAAGATAAATTCACAAATGACCGGAAGTATTTACAACTGCATGACCCAAATTCACTTATATTTCAACAAATCTCTGACTAGTTCGTAATTCCGCATGCATTTTTAATTTCTTTTTTATTTTCTTTATTTTCGTTCTTCAAGTGATATTATTATGATGAATTCGTCAGTTCTCTCTTTGTTGTTTTGTTTTCCTCAATTGTGGGCTTCCCCTCATGACACCTTATTTTCAGGCAGAATCTCAGGTGTCACGGTGGCGAAATTGGTTAACGCGCCCGGTCGGATTCCCTTACTTGATTATTTGATTAAGTTTATTTCATGTTACAAGGAGGGGTAACGGAGGTGATCTTTGTGCTCCTGCGGCCCCCAGGTACCTTTAAGGTCATAAGGGCCATACGGGTCACAAGGTACACCAAGGAACAATAGATTACGAGGGTCAAGAGGGTCAAACACCGGGAGTTCTTGGTTCAAATCCAAGCCGTGACAAATTTTTATTTTCCTGTTCACATTCAAAATCGAAGATCGCGGGTTCAAAACCCGGGAGAATTCTCAATTTTTTATTTTTTTGTGTGCTTGTTATCTAAATATCGTTATTAGGGGTCATGCAACAACAGTTTACTTGCTTCTGTGCTTACTGCTGTTTATAAATGAAATAGAGAGTTTTCTCTAGTTATGAATTTTTTGACTTTCACGAATTAGAAGACCTTTCCGATAAAAATCGTGAGTTCTTGGTTCAAATTCAAGTCGTGATAATTTTTATTACCTCAGTCATTCATCCATTGTTTTTCCATCCAGAATTGAAGATCGCGGGTTCAAAACCCGAGAGAATTTTCTATTTTTTTTTTAAATCGTCTGATCTTGTTATCACGATTTGATCAATAAGCATCCAACAATAATATTTGCCTTTGTGTTTGTTCTTGTTATCCCTAAGCAAATGTAGGCTGAATCACAAGTGTTACGGTGGCGAAATTGGCAAACGCGTCTGGTTGGATGAGTTGAGCCATTACCGTGTTTGAATTATTATATATCACAAGAAGGGGGCACGAGAATTGGTTAGCAAGTACATTCAACTTTCACAATAACCGGGAGTTCTTGGTTCAAATCCAAGTCGTGACATTTTTTGTTACCTCAGTCATTAATCCTTTATTTTTCCAGCCAGAATTGAAGGTCGCAGGTTCAAAACCCGACAGAATTTTTAGTTTTTTTTTAATCAGTTGATCTCCTTGTCATCAAGATTTGATCAATAATCATCCAACAATAATCTTTCCCTTTGCGTTTGTCCTTGTTATCTCTAACCAAAATAAGAGCTTCCAGTGTTATGATTCCGCTTTAGGCTGAATCACAAGTGTCACGGTGGCGAAATTGGCTAACGCGTCTGGTTGGATATGTTGAAAAA